>NC_000077.6:50789120-50874120 GCF_000001635.26 Mus musculus | reverse complement strand
ACTCCATCAAAACTGAGTGAGCAGAGAGTCAGAGCAGAGAGCTCATCACCCATCCAAAGTCAGAGATCTCAAGCAAGCAAAACGGCTTTTGAATGCAGCGAATGCGGGAAAGCCTTCTCTAAGAGTTCCACCCTTAAGAAGCATCAGAAACTTCATACCGAAAAACTCAACCCAAGTCAGAAATCACCAATGAAAGAGAAGCGATACAAGTGCCGAGAATGTGGGAAAGCCTTCCACCAGAGTACACACCTCATCCATCACCAAAGAGTCCACACTGGCGAGAAACCATACCAGTGCAAGGACTGTGGCAAGGCCTTCTCAGTGAGCTCTTCCCTTTCCTACCACCAGAAAATCCATACCGGAGAAAAGCCCTTTGAATGTAATGTTTGTGGAAAGGCCTTTATCCGGAACATACATCTTTCCCACCATCATAGAATGCACACTGGAGAGAAACCTTTCCAATGCAACCTTTGTGACAAAGCTTTCGTTTGCAGAGCACATCTTACCAAACACCAGCACATTCACAGTGGCAAGAAGCCCTATAAATGTAATGAGTGTGGGAAAGCCTTCAATCAGAGTACAAGTTTTCTGCAGCATCAGAGGATCCACACTGGAGAGAAACCCTTTGAATGCAACGAGTGTGGCAAGGCCTTCAGGGTGAACTCTTCCCTTACTGAACACCAGAGAATCCACACTGGGGAGAAACCATATCAATGTATCGAATGTGGCAAAGCTTTCAGGGATAACTCATCCTTTGCACGCCATCGGAAAATTCACACTGGAGAGAAACCTTACAGATGTGGCTTGTGTGAGAAGGCTTTCAGGGACCAGTCAGCCCTAGCACAGCATCAGAGAACTCACACTGGGGAAAAGCCTTACACGTGTAACATATGTGAGAAAGCCTTCAGTGACCATTCGGCCCTTACCCAACATAAGAGAATTCACACGAGAGAAAAACCGTACAAATGTAAAACCTGTGGGAAAGCTTTTATCCGAAGCACACACCTCATTCAACACCAGAGGATTCACACGGGAGAGAAACCTTACAAATGTAACACATGCGGGAAAGCCTTCAACCAGACTGCAAACCTCGCTCAGCACCAGAGGCATCACACTGGAGGAAAGTGATAGAAAGGCAGTTAATAGGTGCTGAGGGGATGATGTCATTAATTATTGAATAGAAGAGAGTACATAATCACACTGAAGTCTTTTATCATCATGGTTGGATTTACTCGGAGCCAGGTTGCCTAATGCTAAGGGTCTTGAGAATCTTATGAATGGTGAACACACCTTACTCTTCAGTCTGCCACAGTTGGATAGTAGTGCCTTTTTATTGGCCTGAATTACTATTAGAACCAAAATGAAAATTCATTAAAAGCATAAATGTCAGTTTATCAAATTTACAATTTGTTTCTTTTTTTAAAAAGATTTATTTATTTATTTATTTATTTATTTATTTATTTATTTATTTTGTTTATATGAGTACACTGTAGCTGTCTTCAACCACACCAGAAGAAGGCATCAGATCCCATTACAGGTGGTTGTGAGCTACCATGTGATTGCTGGGAATTGAACTCAGAACCTCTGGAAGAGCAGTCAGTGCTCTTAACTGCTGAGCCATCTCTCCAGCTCTACAATTTGTTAAGATAATTTACAAAATTATGAAACTTAAGATTGAGAAACAAAACAAAACAAAAGATTGAGAAACAATAGAACAAAAAAATTAAGAAAATAAATTTTCTTAATTCACTTAAAAAGGAATTTAAGAAAAATTACAAAAATTAAGAAAATTTTGTTCTAGATTTTCTTATGTAAGAAAGTTGCCGTCTTTAATAGAACCCTTTGTCTCTCCTCACCCACATCCCTGATGCCTGGTGCGATGCAGGTAACCCAAGCACGAGTCAATCAGTTACAAGAAGCATCTCATGGTTCTGCTTCTGTCTCGGCTGCCCTGTGTCAGATCCCCTGGATCTGCCAACCCCATTGCTTCTTACCTGTGTTCTGGAAAAGTTCATCTGCCTTGTGTGACCATTGTATGACTGAGTCCCCAATCTTACCACCATTCTCCTCATTATCACCACCCTGGACCGCATTCATAATGCAAGTCAGAACTGCAGAATTAGCAAGATCCATGAGTCTAGAGTTTATACCCAAATCCAACTTTCAGAACTCAAGGTCTCTTTCTGGAGGCAAAGGTCATCCAAGGTACTGTATCACCCAGTTGTACCCACCTCAGCTAACTATGATCCTGGTATGATACCCAAGTAGGGGCTTTTCCATGATAGCCGTTACCCTTTTGCCATTCCAAACCATAGTGAAGTTAGTGTCCACAGGAGTAAGAGGCCTGCTTCGTCTCAAGTGGGATGATCCCCACCATCCAGCTATGGTTGCTATTCCTGTCCACTCCCACTTTTGTGACTTGCCATCTCCCCATATACAATTGACACGAGATGTGGGTTCTAAGGTCAGTTCTCAGATGCTCTGACCTATTTTCCTATTCCTGGTCAGTCCTCTGTAGTTACTGCCTTAGAGTGTATCTGCCACCTCCATATTATTGAAGTATGCATCCAGGTCCTCACCCAGCTTTGAGTTAGATTTCTGGTTACTAATTCTATATACTATAAAAAGCAGAATGCTAATAATTTCGGTTTACATATTTGAAAGTTCATTTCTTTTCATCCATGGGACATCCAGCCACTTAAAGATTCTATTGTTCTGACAGTGGTGAACAACATTGCACAGTCCCATGGGTCTTGAGATTGACATTGTCTGACAATGGCCAGACCCAGGCCCAAAAGGCTGTGACAGGCTAGCCCTGCGGGCAGGTCTTTCATCATTAATCCATCAATATGTTTTGTAGAAATCACATTCACAGCCACGCAGTTCTTGGGGACACTCTCTTCCATACCACAAGGGATAAAAGGGATCTATACTACTGTGAGGTGGTAATGCATTTCACAATGAAAATGGAAGAGCCAGTAAATGTATTCCAGAAGGGAAGTTCTTGGTTCCTGGTTTGTAGAAGTGGTGTTTATGAAATTAGACAGTCTTGTCCCCTAAAACGGTAGCTAAAGAAGATATTCTCTATTGTGTCAGACTCTAGGTTGTTGAGCACACCTGGAAGTTTTGGGCACTCTCAAAACCTAAACTCAGTTTTCAGCAAATAAAGCCCACCTGTGCAGGCAAGGCTCCCCTGTAGAGGGACTGAAAATTCACACCACATGTCTTCACTTAGGCATGTCAAGGGTGTTTCAAGAGGGTACTTGGCACTTCCTGGGTTCTCACACATCCATCTGCAATCTCACCTGCAGATTGTGCATTAGTCTGCAGTATCCTGTTTCCTGCCTCTGACGCCTGCTTTCAGGACTAGCCATATGACCTATCCCATCCTTTGTCAGATAACCCCTCCCTGGCCTTCCTTTACCTTGAGTCTCTCGAGAGTTTCCAAGTTCCTTTTTGTTTTGTATTGGGTTGCTTTGAGACAAGATCTCTGTAAGCCAGGCCTGTTGAAAAGCCACTATATAGTCCAAGATGGCCTCACATTGATGGTGATCCTCCTGCCTCAGCCTCCCAAGTGTCCAACTTGAGAGTCACATCTCTAAGCTTGCTGTTCATCTTTTTGTTAATGACAAAGGTGCCGCTTCCAGATGGCTGAAGCCTGTATCAGGCTAACAGTCTCCCTTATCTTGGTGACAGCCTAGAAGTGTGGCATTCTCTGAGCTTATCTTCCTCAGGTGTAGCACATGAAATTATATTCATTTGCTCATCTCCTTCTCAAGAGGCAGAAAGGCAGTAAATAGCCAGTTATACCTGGGCCAACTTGAATGTCTTACAATGCTGATTGGCTGGACGGTGACTTTATGATCTATCAAATGATTAGCAGTGCCTTGACTAGGAGAGTCATTGCCTGGGTACCATTCTGTTCCTTCTAATCTGAAGTAACATGAGCTATCTTTGTGGCTGATGGAACTACCTCAGCATTACCTTTGACAGCTAGTGTGCATTCTCGGGACCCTTGAGATAAGTGTGTTCTCCTGGTGCAGGAAATATTTTAAAAGGCACCATCCTGTGCTATACCCGGCTACTCTCTGCCCTGGCAGTCTGGCCAGCCTGTTCTCATTTTGTGGAGGCTGACTCAGAGCTCCAAAATCTCTCCACCCAGCTTGATAAACTCCCACTGACAGGTCGCTACCACACCAGACCCATGCTTCAAAATTCCACGCTTTGCCGCTGTACTTTTCTCTCTGGAACCCAGTTGAGCCACCGCATGAAGGAAAACACCACACAAACTTAGTTCAGAATCAATGGTAATTCAATCGCTGGGCGCAATAACGAGAATCCTAATCTTGTAAGCCATATTAAATCTAAATCCTCCAGTGTGAATCCTAGTGGATTCACTATCTAAACCGGGGAGACACTAGTAGCTACATCTTGCCCTCCCACTGTCCCTATCCAAAAGCCTGTATCTCTCTCCTGCCTCTTTTTTCCGTCTCTCCATCCCAGAAGTCCCGCCTATTAGCCCAGTGATTGGTTTCTTTTTTCATTAGAAGAGTCACCTGAAGTCCTGAGTAAGTGATTCACTTCTCATCCAGACAGCCCCTCTTAGAGAAGTTAAATTAACAAAATACAAACAGCACCAGGGCTGTCCACAACATTCTCCAGCTGGAGTGGTACGACGTATGCCTTTAATCCCAGCGTTTGAGAAGGAGGCAGGCAGATCTCTATGAGTTTGAGAATAGCTAGAGCTATGTAGAGAGACCCTGTCTCAAAAAGAAGAAGAAGAAGAAGAAGAAGAAGAAGAAGAAGAAGAAGAAGAAGAAGAAGAAGAAGAAGAAGAAGGAGGAGGAGGAGGAGGAGGAGGAGGAGGAGGAGGAGGAGGAGGAGGAGAAGGAGAAGGAGGAGAAGGAGGAGAAGAAGGAAAAGAAGGAGGAGGAGAAGAAGAAGAAGAAGAAGAAGAAGAAGAAGAAGAAGAAGAAGAAGAAGAAGAAGAAGAAGAAGAAGAAGAAGAAGAAGAAGGAAGAAGAAGAAGAAGAAGAAGAAGAAGAAGAAGAAGAAGGTTTCTCCCAGGTGCTCTCTTCTGATTTGCCTGATTTTAGACTTCAACTTACTGAGAATGGCTTTTCTCCACCCTGCTGATCAGGTAAATCTCAAGGCAATTGCTAGGGAGAGCAATTCTTTCCATCTTGAGATATCACAGTCTTAATGACTGACCACTTGTGTGCCCTAACCATGGCAGAAGGACCAGTACTCAGGGCCCTTCAAGATTAGAACTTGTAAGCTGGCCATGGCACTAATCCATCAGCTCTCATCAAACATCCCATTCACCCTCTGCACTTCACCCAGTGCATACAGATGGCTCCCAACACGCAGAATATGCCCATCAGTTTCCCTTCATCCTTATTAGTTGCCCAGAGGGCATTCACTTCAGAAGTGCCTGTGGCATTCTGATTGAGGGAGGCTAAAGTTTCCGCTCCTTTGTGGACTCCCACCAACAGCCGCTGTCCTGTCCTGTGGAGGGAAACTTCCCTTTCAAATGTCTCTAGTCTTCCTCTTTGTCAGGGTTTCCTCAGTTGCCCTGATTTTACACCTGGGTTCCTTTCCCCTGTTTATCTAAGCTTACGTGACCCTGGCCATCATAGGTTGCATGTCTGACCTGCCACCTTCTTCAATATCCACTGACTACTTTCCAAATGACCTTTGGTGGCTGAAGGTTAGCTCTGAGGGGACAAGCACTTGCTGTTGTTCCCAAGGACTGGAGTCAGGCTCCCAGCACCGACATCATCGGATGGCTCACCAACTTCCTGGAACTCCAGCTCCAAGTGATCTGATGCCTGCAAGAAGACTGGTGTTGTTAGCTATAAGAAATTAATTAACTCGGCCCAGGTCATCCATCTAGAAAGTGGTAGACTGTACCTAAGCTTTTTTTGTTTGTTTGCTGTTTCTGTGTATAGGTGTTTTGCTTGCGTGTTTATGTGGCTTATTTTGCACTTGCCTGATGGATGTGGAAGCCAGAAGAGGGAGTTGGATTCCCTGGATGAAGTTACTTCATTGCCAATGGTACTATGAAAGCTATTAGCATTTCATTTCTGTTCATCTAACACTCAGACAGGCCCCACCTCCAAATCCCGAGATGAAAACTATTTTGGGAAATCTTCACAGTTAGAAATAAAAGCATTCAGAAAAATAGAGTATTTCACTTTTGTTATTGATCTTCTTTGTTTCTTCAGATAAGGGTCTCAAGCCCAGGTTGGACTCAAACTAACTAGGTAGCTGAGGCTGGGCTTTAAACTCCTGATTCTCCTGCCTCTACTTACCAAATGCTGGAAACAGAGGTGTGCGCCGCCACGCTGAGCGGTTACGGGTATTTCTGAAGCTGTTTCACACTATCAGATAATGGAAGAATATTTACATACAATTGAACATTTTATTACATTTTTTTGTTTCGTTTTTTTGTTTGTTTGTTTTTTTGGTTTTTTCGAGACAGGGTTTCTCTGTATAGCCCTGGCTGTCCTGGAACTCACTTTGTAGACCAGGCTGGCCTCGAACTCAGAAATCCGCCTTCCTCTGCCTCCCAAGTTCTGGGATTAAAGGCGTGCACCATCACCACCCGGCATTTTTATTACATTTTTAGAAGAAATTCTGCAAACTGATAACTAAAGAAGCAACAGAAAACTAAAGTCAAATGGGGAAATGTTATATCTGTTAGCTAGAATTTACTCAATACACTGAAAAGTAATACTTGTGATAGCTTATTAGGGTAAGTTTGCAAGAAGCAGGCATGTCTTAAAGCCAGAATAAGTGTGACAAAAATTTCACGCTGTTGAAAAAGTAGAAACACATCATTAATATACAATAAAACCTCTTACCTGCAAGTTTCAGCAGCTTCCATGGGAAGAAAGGTTATAAAGAGGTGAGTGAAGTGGGCCTCACCCAAGGCACAACCTTCCTGTGATGCAAGCTACTCACACTGGACAGAAGAACTAATAATAAATACAGACTAAGTCTCCAATCTAAACCTCTGATTATCCTGGACCCGCTAATGTATACCAGGAGGACCAACTCAAGGGCAGGTGATTCAATAAAACCTTCTTCAGGTATAGTCTTGCTTTTATTCCGGAGGAGACAACTGATTCTAGCAGAATCCCTTATAAGATTCACAAATTTGAAGGAAAAAAACATAAATCTTTATTTCCGTTTGATTGGCCAGCTATCTGGTAATGCGAAGCTATGACAAGGACTCTTAGGAAGTTGCCAGTCCCTCAATGAGGACAAAAAGAAAAGGAAGGAAGAGGCAAGCAGAGGAATTTCAGGAAGAATTGAAATACCTTTTGTCGAAGTCACAGCTTGGATACACTGCGGAATCCAGGAAGGAAAGAAATCTCATTGTTACACTAAATATGAAAAGTTCCCAATAACAGAGGACCTGCTGCTCTATACAAAGTTGGTCTTGATATGGAGAAAATCAACAATAGATTGCTGGGGAGAGAGCCAATAGGAGTAAGGTGGAAGCCATTGTGTACTAAGGAATTCCCTTCAGAGAACAAGGATGGCTGGACAGGAAGTGGGGGCTTCGGCAGGAAGCCAGGATTCTAGTCAGTAACCCTAGCTGAATCTGTGAAGTGCAGTCTGGAAAACAAAGCCCAGGAAAACCATAGATGAACATGAGGAGGAGGGAGAGGAGGAGGGGGAGGAAGGGGAAGGAGAAGAAGAGAAAGACGAAGAAGAAGAAGAAGAAGAAGAAGAAGAAGAAGAAGAAGAAGAAGAAGAAGAAGAAGAAGAAGAAGAAGAAGAAGAAGAAGAAAAAGAAGAAGAAGAAGAAGAAGAGGAGGAGGAGGAGGAGGAGGAGGAGGAAAATAGAAAAAGCTTTTAATTAGAAGTCAAAACACTGCATATTAGAAACACAAAGAAAACCGTAAGTGCAAGAAAACCTTTATTCAGACCATGGCTAACTGACTCTAGAAGAGGTCACAGAGGAGAAAACCACCATGAAAACAGTCCTATAGACAAGGCTTTGCCAAGAGAACACATTTCACACTTTTGAGGACTCAAACAGGACAGAAGCCTCAGTCCAGAGCATTGGATCGCACTCGGCAGTAAATGTAGACCGGTGCTCTGCACCATGGGAAACTGGGAACACACCAAGGGAGGACTCTCTAAACAGCACAAACATTCTAAAGAGAAGCCTGTTGTCTTTAAAATGCTAAATAAAGTATTATATCTCAAGGTCAAAACTCATTATAGCTTGGAGCATCTGTCCATTGAAGGGCAGCTCCCTTTCAAAAATGAGTTCTGTACCTTAAATTCTGGAGAATTCATAATAAATTAAAGCACTTAACTCAATGCATTAAAACAAAAACAAGGAAAAGAGAGTTCCCTAATTTTAAAAAATCTGTTTAAAAAAAACAAAAACAAAAACAAAAACAGTGAAATAAATTAAGTCCATGCACGGTCTTCCAATAACTTCCTCCATGTGCCTCACACCCACCTTTCATGTTGGTGCTCCAAGAATATATGCCGGCGAGCTTTTATTCTCATTCTGATCATTAAAAATTAAGCTGGGCATAGTGACACACACCTTTGATCCCAACACTTGGGAAGCAGAAGCCAGCAGATCTCTGTGAGTTCATGGCCAGCCTGATCTACATAGTGAATTCCAGGACAGCCAGAGTTACATAGGGAGACCCTCACTCTAGATGATGATGATGGTGAAGTGCAGCAACAAGACAATTCACGGACCCCCTGACCAAAGCCCAGCTATACTTTATCATCTCTTACCCACACTATTGTGTTGCCATTTCTTCAGCTTGGAACAATCTAGAAAAACATACACAGCAAAGAAAAACTGCCAAACCATTTGGATGACCCTGGGGAAAAGAGCAAAAGGGAAGCGACATCACAGAAGCCTGCCCCAGTTCCCTGTATGGTTCCTCTCTGTGCTGCAGGCCCAAACCCGGTTCCCAGCGCCCTCCTACAGGCTCTGCTCAGGGAAACGATATTTCCCCAGGTTTCCTATTGTGGCAACTGAACCTCCTCAGCTCTAATCCTGGATTTCTTGTTGGGGTTTTCACATTCTGGCGGACACCCTGGCCAGCCCCTAGGTTACGGTGTTGGATCAAGATAAATCTTATCAAACTTGGGCAAGCCCTGACTTTACCACGGGTTTGAATGCCCGCCCAGACGGTGTCAATTTAGTCTCTGTCTTCAGGAAGAATGCTGGAAGCAAGTATTTCCTACTGTGGGTAAGAAGGAAGGGCTGATGAGGCCAGCCTGCCCAGGAAAGCACAAGTCCAGCGTGGATCATGGTTTAGCTCTTTCTGGAGGCACGCCCATCCATGCTGGGCATGATCTTTACACAGTCCTGGCCTCCGATGGTCTCTGAGGATCTTTCACAGCTTCCTCTTTGAAGCCACGAACAGCAAAGGAAGGGCAGGGAGCAACCTGTGGCACCCACACTCAACCTTGCTACTTGGCGTCCTCTGAGTTCTCGCTCTTGGGCGGGGCCGCCATCGTGGAGGTCTTCTTGAGGCTGCGCTTCCGCTTCTGCACGTTCTGCTCTGGATGGAACAGGATGACGTAGGTTTTGGGCACATAGAGCATGCCGAGGGACACCGACGCGCTCAGGCTCAGGGACACAGTCAGTGTGGTCGTTTGGATGTAGATCTAAGCATGGAGGAGGGAACAAGACTGGACTTAGCCATGGTATCCCTCTCTCTCTCTCTCTCTCTCTCTCTCTCTCTCTCTCTCTCTCTCTCTCTCTCTCTCTTTGCCTTCCCCTCCCCCTCTCCCTCCCCTTCTCACTCTCCTTCCGTTCCTCTCTCCACTACATATAGACTGGAGGTGAGTTACTTCCGTCAAGTGAACGAAAATCAGAACAAAAGAAAAGTTAGTAGGAGAAAGGCCGGGCACAGTGTGGGTCTGGTGTGGGCAGGAAGATGGAGTGGCTCGGACTGAGCAGACTAGTACGAAGGAAGAGAGAATCTTGAGAGATGGCTCAGAGGTCAATGCACTTGCCATCAAGTCTGTAGACCGGAGTTGGACTCCCAAATGTTCTTACAATCTACACAATTTGGACTGTGGCACATGCACACGTGCTCACACACACACACACAAGCCATGAGCATTTAAATTTTCCTTTAAAAAAAGGAAAAGGGACTGGACAGACTTAGCAGGTAAGAGCACTTGCTGCTCTTGTAGAGGACATGGTTTGGGGTAACACTAGACAGTTTACAACCACCCATAATTCCAGTTCTAGGAGGGAATCCTGTGCCCTTACCCGGTCTACAAGAGCACCTGCATGTATATGATACACACACACACACACACACACACACACACACACACACACACAAATAATTTTTTCAAATTACCAAAAATGAGTTGGGTGACATTTGGGCAAAAGGTCCCACTCCTAATGGATGAACACGTTCTCAATATAGAAATGTGGGAATAGGCAAGGCCTTCAAAAGGGAGTGAATACCACACAAAAACATGTCACAGGTAAACGAATGTTCTATAGTTCTGAATAAGTGACTAGAGAAAGCCAAGCACTTGGCCAGCAGATTAATGAGGGGAGTAAACTATAGGAAGAAATCAAATGAAAAGAGAAAAAGGGAGCACAGAGGATGAGCATCGAGGAGGAGCACTAGAAGAACAGCGAGTGAGCAGAGGGCAAGAAGAATGGCTGGACAGGCAGACACAGGGTTCCAAGGGAGACAGCTGAGTGCAGTCACTCCAACGAGCCATCAGAATCGGTGGCCCAGCTCCTGGACAATCCAGACCTTCAGTAGGGAGTGAGGGGTGAAGAGAGAAAGCCGGCTGGGGGATCCAGTTACCTTCTCAGCTGACTGGGCGGTGCCAAAGAAGATGGGGACGAAAGCCAGCCAGATAATACAGGTGGTGTACATGGTGAAGCCGATGGGCTTGGCTTCATTGAAGGTCTCTGGCACACCTCGGGCCTTGATGGCATACACCGTACACGTGACCATGAGCAGGAGACTGTACCCCAGGCAGCCAATGAGGGACAGATCAGACATGTCACACTTGAGCACACCCCTGGCTTGCTCAGGGTCCACCGTCCTCTGTTCCTCATAGTCAATCACGCTGTGTGGAGGTTGGGCCCCCAACCACGCTATCACTCCCACTACCTGTGGGAACCAACACAGAGTCAGGGACATAGCCTCTTCTATTGACGAGTCTGCTCCAGCCCCTCGCCCAGGTCTCTGACAGGTTAGATTCCCTGAGATGTTCTTGGCCTATTGAGTTGGATGTTTAGTCCTAAGACTCTCCATGAAGTAGGATCATCCAGAGGTGTGTCCTGACCTGTGATGGGGTGGGCAGAGAGGCCAGATGTACTTGAGGCAATATGGACCAACCACATCAGGGCTGGGTGAGTAAGCAGCAACCAGACCACCCCGCATTGAACTTTTAGGGGCAGCCACGCCATGCCCCTGAGCACCTTCAAGGTTCTAGAACCCTCTCAGCAGCCCCAGTTTCTCCATATGCAGGATGGAGTAGCCACATCATCTATTATGAGGACATGATGGTAGCTTAGGGAAACAGCTAATGCTGGTGCCACCAATAAGGAACAGTCCCCAAAGGGCTGTTCTGTCCTCACACCCAAGCCACTCCATGGACATGACAGCACCAGCTTACACACAGCTAGCAACGTGGCAAGGCCGTTTCCCAGGAACCCCCTTCTCACTCCAAAGCTAGGGAAATGTCATGCCATGAGCTTACAGTTAAATGTGTGATGAAGCAAATATACCCACATCATAGGCCAGGAAAGTCCAGACCCTAACAGGGAGAAGATGGAGTTTCAGCTACTTCCTAGTGACAACAGACAAACCCTAAGCCAAAGGAAATGGAGGCATAGGAATCAAGATGTCTACATAAAGGTGAGACCCCCCAAAGGGGCTGACCCAAGGGTTATTTCCAATTGTTCACTGTGCAAGAGTGCCAGATGGATGCGCAGGCGGGGCTGAAATCTAGCCAGCTATCCAGTGTTGAGTCCCTAGGCAGGTAGGCCTGGACTGGTAGCCAGTAAACTGTGTTCTTCCATGGTTCCTTGCACTGACTTCACTCAGTGATGTACTGTGACCGGGAAGCATTAATAAATTCACTTTTAGTCATGGCGTTTCTCACAGCAACAGAAGAGAAACTAGAGCAGGACCTTAGGCTAATTTGTTCACTCCAAAGGAACATTGTGGTAGCAGCTCCAGGAACTAGGGCCTAATGAAATAAACCTGCCCCATCTGACCAGCCCAGCAGCATTGGAAGCTTCTCCTAGGGTAGGGGAGAAGTCAGTCAAAATAAACCAGATCCTGAGGGTGATGGCCCACAGGAGCATCAGCAGCCACAGCACACGCATACTGAAGCCACAACTCACATGACTGCTACAGAACCTGCAACCCTGCTGTAATAAGCTTCTATAAAATGAGGAAAAAGTGAGCAATGGATAAAAACTGACGATGAAGAGGAGACTCCAAGGGCCCAGTTACACCAGTTGTTACTCGCAGGTAAATTGAAGGAGCAAAGAAGGTGGGTGTAGTGGCCTCGCCTTTAATCCCAGCACTTCAGAGGCAGAAGCAGGTAGATCTCTATGAATTCCAGGCCAGCCTGGTCTACAGGGTGAGTGTCAGGCCCACAGGGCTGCATAGAGAGACCCTGTCTCAAAAAAAAAAAAGGCAATGAAATACTGCTGCATATCCATTGATAGAACCATCTAGAAAAGCCAAAAGTGTGAGGTATCCAAATTCATGAGGCAAGACAGATGAGTCTGAGGGAGTTGGGGAGCACAGACTCTCCTGTAAGCATCTCTATCCAATGAGTGAGGGGAGGCTGGGAGCACTTTCTCAGGATGCTCAGGGCGTGGTATCTGAAGAAAGATCCAGCATCTTCTAAGCACAAAGAATCCATTGTCTGAACCAATGTCATGGGAGGTGAACACAGGAATAAAAGGCCAGGAAGGAAGGACTCATCTGCCCAGGAGAATCTTCCTTGTCAACATGGGCCAGGCTGTGTCAGCATCCAGAGTGCATGGCTGGGTACACACAGTCACACCAGCCACCACAGACTCTTCATCAAGTCCTTCACATAGAAAGTGTGGAATCTGTTCAGTATTGTAACAGTAGCATCTAAGGAGAACCTCCGTGAGAACTCTGAACCTCGGTTTTTAATTCATTTTAATTTCACTGCATCATGTGATGCTGGCCCTGATGGAATGAGTGCTGCACCCCACGGTGACTGAGGCTTCAGGGGTACATGTGAGTCAGGCTGTGGAAGAGCTCTGTTAACTGAAGCAAATAACAGCACGGTCAGACAGGTGGGTGCTCAGTTTCCTCTACAAACGCAACAATGGAAAGAGAGGTTTAAATGTAAGCTGCTCTCAATCCTAAAGAAAAGGAGAGTGCATTGTTCTGCTGGATATTTCAACAGAGTCTCAATGTGTCATCCTGACTGCCTCAGTCTCACAGAGATTCCCCCTTCTTCTGCCTCCCAAGTGGGATTAAAGGTGTGGTCCACCACACTTGAGTTATTCTTTTTTATTTTTAAAAAAAAAAAGGATCCAAAAGGGGAAAAGTTGACTCTATAAAGTCTCTTCTCTGAAGATTTAAAATCTATAAAAAAAAAAAAAAAAAAAAAGACAGGGTCTTACAATGAAGTCCAGGCTGGCCTAGAACTCTGTATGTACACCATAGTGCTCTATCTCCCAAGTGCTGTGTTTAAAGGCTTGTGCTACCACATTGGCCTGAAAATTGCTATGTGCCAAGGTTGGCTTTGAACTTCTGCTCCTCCTACTTCCACCTCCTGAGTGCTGGTATAATTGTGTCACCATGCTGGGTTTATGCTGCACTGGGGGAATCAAACCTAGGGGCTTTGCATGTTAAAAAATCCCTCTGACAAATGAACTGCACCCCTAGTCTCTTATTCTCCGAGTTTTAAGGCGAAGGACTCTATGCACCCCTTAGGCACTCACCATGTTACTGGGGAATCTGGGGACCCACCTGCAGGGAGGTAAGGCCGAAGGTGATGACTAGCTGCGAGGTGGGGCTGATGAAGGGTGGCGGCGTGACAGAGCGCTTCCCTTGCTCGAAAATGCGGTAGATGCGGTTGGTCTTGGTGAGCAGGGCAGAGTAGCTGAGCGTGGTACCCAAGCCGAGCAAGAGTCTTCGGGAAGCACAGACGGCTGCACAAGGCTCGGCTACCATGAGGAAGGTGATGGCGTAGATCAGGAAGATGCCGGTGAGCAGCACATAGCTAAGCTCACGGCCAGAGGCGCGGACTATGGGAGTGTCGTTGTGTCGCATGAAGGTAGCAATGATAGTTGTGGTGGCCATGATGCCCAGGACAGCCAGGAGAAGGGGCAGAGCGGCCCACGGAGAGGACCAGGTCAGGCGCACCACGGGAGTGGGACGGCAGCCAGTGTGGTTGGGTGTCGGTCTCATGTGCCCTGGACAGGCCTCACACGTGAACTCGTCCACCTGGAAGCGGTACCCGTCGCAGGCCTCACAGTGCCAACAGCAGGGCACACCCTTCACCATCTTTTTCCGTTCACCAGGCCCACAGGGGAGGCTGCATTGAGAAGGGGGCACCTCATGGGGGTCGCCTGACCACTGTAGAGCTTCCATCTGGGGCAGATAAAAACACAAGCTGCTGACCTCTGCCACCAGAAATTCAGAGCCCTTTACCTCCACCGGCATCTTAGTTCACGCCACTTACATCCAGTCTAAGGGCCTCTGCCCATTGGCCCACAGCCTGGTACCCGCCACTGCTGGCACTTCCATTGGTTGCTTGGTACTGGAAGATGTCATAGCGCCCGGGGGCATCCCCATTCTCATTGAACATCACTGGGGTTCCTGCGCTACCTATAGGGAGAGGCCAGTCATTTCCGGTTGCTTTTCCAGCCCCAAAAGCCATCTTCCTGGGAAGTCTCAAAGGCCAGCCAGGATAAAAAGAAGGACCAGAGAGGCTCCTGGCAGCATGCTCAGCAGTGCTCGTTAGCAATGAGTGCAGCTTCAGAGATGGAGAGGAATGCTGCCTCACAGCCATGAGAAGGACTTGGGACGAACATGCCTCCTTGGAGGAGCTAGAGATGGCTCAGTGGGGTAACAGCCCCTGCTGCCCAAGCATGATCACCTGACTTCAGATCTCAGCACTCACTCCCAGTGCTCAGGAGCAGAGACAGGAGGATTGCTGGGTCTTGCTGGCCCTAGCCTAGCTTTAGTTTTAGTGAGAGACCCTGCCTCAAAGTAATAAGGTGGTGGGGAGTGATAGAGAAGGACACCTGATGTTCCTCTGTAGTCATACACCCAAGGTGTGCACATAGACATAAGTCTAACAAAACCAAAATAGCAAGCATCCCAAATACTTGATAGAGAGTGTACAGTTCTATGCAGGATAGTAGTTGAATATAAGGACAAATCCCACAAACCACATATATGTGATAGGATTTTCCCTGTCCAATTACATTAAAATATTAGTGCAGTGGGTGGCTTATGATTGGACAGGGAAAGGGAGTCTGAGCTAAGAGTTACAGGGACAGGGAGCGACTGGGGAGATGGGGAGAAGCAAGATGGAAGGCACCGAGCACAAAGATTCAGAATCCATGTGGTTTTAAATAGCCACAGGTAGATTTAATATCATAAAGGATAGAATAATTTGGGGTGGGTGGTAGTGGCACACACCTTTAATCCCAGCACTTGGGAGGCAGAGGCAGGCAGATTTCTGAGTTTGAGGCCAGCCTGGTCTACAAAGTGAGTTCCAGGACAGCCAGGGCTACACAGAGAAACCCTGCCTCGAAAAACCAAAAACCAAAAACCAAAAACCAAAAACCAAAAAAAAAAAAAAAAAAAAAGGAGGGATAACTTATCTGATCTAGGTGGGTACCTTTTATCATTTTCAATTGGCTCTGAAATTATTATATGGGCATCTTGTGAATTGAGAATTTATTGATATATAAATCTGACTGGTTAATTGTAAGCTTCAAGAGTTTTGTTTCTGCCAAGTTGCTGGGTGTTGTGGCAGCTGACCACGGGGTGGATAGTCATTGCATGGGGCTGGCATGGCAACAACCCACCAAGGGAACTTGGGAACTCCGGCCCAGAGAGACCTCTGAGTCGAAATCACCCAGCTGGAGCCATGTGGCCTGTCAGTGCCTGGCGTAGTGCGGGAACTTGCTGGTCTTTTTAATATTTCCCGCAACACATACACACAGGGAATTTCTTTGGTCTGTTCAGATACATTCTTCAGAGCCTGGACCTTTCACAGCTTGTATTGGTGCAGAGAACATGTCAGATCCATGCCTTTTGCTCTGGCAGCTCAGAGCCTGGCTGGGGCTACATTTGGAAGGAAGCCTGTGACTCAGAGTGGGCTGTGCATCCAGAGCAGGGTGCTTCCTGGGGTCTGGACTGGGCCCCAGGCACACCACAGAGCCTGGCTGGGTCTTTTAACAGCTACCTGCAGTGAACAGGAAGTTCTATGTGACTTGTGGTGTCCAGGTAGATGGATCAAAGAGCAGTTCTTCAACATTGAATTTTGCAAAGTGGCTCTGAAGATGAAGCCCCTGGAGGGTTAAAAAGCAGAGGCCTACACTTGGCTCAGATATCCAGAGTCTAGTCTTGGTGTGTTCTCGTCCATCCTGTCCCTTTTTCCACTGACGGGCTGCTAGTCAACCCATGGAAACTGGCTTTTTCCCACGCTGTGGGGCCTGGCACCCACTCACCATTGAAGCGGACTGCTCGGATGTAGTGCAGCAGGGTCCGGCCATCAGTAGGCTCCATGGCTGGGCACAGACCTGTGTGGCCTGGGCAGAGTGCTTGGTGCATGCTGTGCAGAGCATGAGCGATGGCATACACAGCATCTATCACGAACTGCACCTTCCCCTCCTGTTCATAGGTGGAGTCCTGGCCGATGCGTTCCTCGCCTGTCCTAGGAGGCCCAGAGGAAGTATGCCTGGCCCCTAGACACCAAACGTGAACTCCCCACCCTCTCCCTTGTCACCTTCCCCATCCTGGTTAGTGCTCACCTGTGCATTTCCGGGTGGAATCATCTGACTGGCCACCTGAGCTGGTTAGTTTGCAGTTAAAATTCTCTTCCCAGAACTCAGCAAACCAGATGTTTCTGCGGTTGTTCTCCAGGGAACGAGTCATAAAGTATTGGTCAAATCCTAAGAGGTAGGAGGGTGGTGACCATCTGAGCCAGGTGTGCTTCTCTCATGTCCTTTGGTCACTGGCCCACTGTGTATCCAGGAGTGGCCCTGTGATCAAGATCTGGATTCTGAAGGCAGAGACAGGGGAATCCCACAGAGCAAGCTGGCTAGCAAGACTAGCCATATCGGTGATCTCTAGGGTTGGACCCACAGACCCTGCCTCAGTGAATAAGGTAGAAAAAGAATTGAGGATGATTCCTGAAATCAACCTCAGGCCTCCACATGCACACACATACACTTGTGTCATGTACAACACACACCTGCACGCGCGCGCGCACGTACACACACATACACACAAATGGAAAAAAAGGAATATGGCAGCTCTGGCATCCTTAAAGAATTTTTCACTGCCCTTTATGTCATGGCTAGGGGATGCCATGGTTATGTAATGGACAGGGCTTCACTACCCACCTTGTGAATGTGAAACCAGAGGCACAAAAAATACAGAGCTTTAGACAAAAAACCTAACTAGAATCCAAGGCTCTGAGAACACCATTGGCTCACTGATCCATAATGGCACCACCCACTTCCAGATCTCTCTTCAGATGAAACGCCTTGATTGCTAATACTCTTCTCGGACCAGCTTGTCCACTTGACAATTCTTTAGCACTCTAGCTAAAAGAAAAGGTGTGGAGGTGGGCACCCCACAAAAGATGGAAGCCTGTGGGAGGGCGGAGTGCATAGAGCCTGGGTCCCTGAAGCATGCTATCAAGGCTGCAGACAAGGTAGGCCTGGCTCACTTCATCACTTGGATCAGAAGGACAGTCTAGTCTACGTCCTTAGTATCTCTGCTGCCAACCTTCCCATTTAAATTACCTTTGGTACAAAAAAGCTATGTGCATGGCATTTTAAAGCAACAGCAAAACACTAGGGGCTCTTTGCTCTGGACTCTGAGCTGAGTGTCCGTTCTCTCATAAGCCTCATTCAAGCAACTGCTTGCTGGGATGAGACTACAGAATCTCAGAGTTACTCAGCATGTGGGACTCCTGGAAGAGAGCGGTACCTGTGAGACAAATGTGGAAATGAGCATCCCACACAGGAAGCATCAGGGAGGATGAGTGGGGTGGGGGACTCACCGTCGATTGAAGCCCTTTTGGGCAAGATGGTGATGGCCCCCACAGCCTCTTCCTCTAGGTTCAAGATGGGAGAGATCTTGGATCCCCAGCTGTCTGAGCCAACCCACAGGAAGTGGCCAGTCAGGTTTGCCTGGCGTGTTGCCTCCAAGACCCTCCTGGTAAGAACAGAGTTAGAAGTGAGTTACAACCTGGGATCATCCTCCAGTTTGGTTCTAGCCGCCTCCCATCCTGTATCCCTCCATCCTTCTCCACATCAACCATCACATCCCTGTTTATCAGGGCTCTGCCCACTGCATATATGAGTGTGTGTGTGTGTGTGCGCGCGCGCGCGCGTGCACATGTGTTATATTGTATATATATATATATATATATGTATATATATATATATACATATATATATATGTATGTGTGTGTGTGTGTGTATATATATATACATACATATACATATATGTGTGTGTGTGTGTGTGTGTGGTGACCAGAGGTCAACTTCAGGAGACCTCTACTCCTTACTTATTATTTATGTATTTATTTATTTCAGACAGGATTTCTTCAATGTCCTGGAACTTCTGATTTGGGTAGAATGGCTGGACAAGGAGCCCCAAGGGTCCTTCTATCTCTGCCTCCCCACCTGGGATTACAAGGCAGCAGGATGCTGGGGTTGAGCTCAGGTCTTCACGCTTGTGTAGCAGGCACTGTACTGGCTGAGCCATCTTCCCAGCCCTCTGTCCACTCTAACCCACTCTACACTGGCCCTCGGGTGGTGCTATAGTTTGCATTTGCTTTGAGTGTTTGTTTCTATCTGGTGGAAGCGTGCACCTCAGTGTAAATGCTGGGAGGTGACGTGACCTCTGAGAAGTGGAGCTTATAAACCAGCCCTGATACTGAATGCCTTTAATCCCAGCACTCAAGAGGACAGCTTGGTCCACATAGCAAGTTCAGGGATACAGAGTGAGGCCCTGTCTCATAAAAAATAAAAAAGAGGTGTGGCTTAGTGCAAGGTTATTGGGTCACTGGGGATGTTGCTCTTGACCTCTGGAAGGGTGAGGTAATTCTGTGAAGGTGAATAGCTATCAAAGAGTGAACCCTGTCCCTCTTCTTTCTGATGTTCCTTCTCTCCATGCACTCTTTCCTTCTCTACTCCCTCTTTCCATAACATTTGTCAAAATGTGATGCAAGCTAGGTCCTCAGCAGAGCTGGTGTCACGCTGCCTGAACTTTCACCTCCAAGAGTTGATGTTAAAAATAAGTCTTTTCCTTAAAAAACGCCCTGACTTGGATATTTTATTATAATAAAGACAAATGGATTAATGCAGAGAGCTCCTTTTGGGGAATGTCAGGGGCACTCAGAAGCCATTCTGTCTACAAATTCAGCCACCAATGTCACGCTCAACTTCCCAGGCTGGAAAAGAACCTTGGCTGGCTTAGGATAATGTAGGTTTCAGGGTTTACTGGGGCAGTGTCCCTCACGGTACATTTTCTGCTCTTGGGTTTGCCTACCAGTTCTCTCTCCCACAATGAACAATAAAAATAGTCGTGTTTTCCTGTGTTTCCCAGGCCAGGCCCGGAGAACCTTCAGCCAGTCAAGCCTGTCTCATTCCCAGAACAAAAGACTCCAGAGGGCGACAGGAAGGGCTTAGGGAGATGTGAGGAGTTGCTCATGGCCTGGAGTGAGGGAGAATAGGCCTCTCAGGAAGTACATCAAGAGTACACATGGTGACTGATTGTGCCACCTGTCCCACCTGATGTCATCTTCATTGGCAAAGATGATGATGCCCCGGGCGTTGGGTGTCTCCATGAGCCTCCGGATCACTTTGTGGAATTCTCCTGGCTTTGGTTCCCTGGGAATCTTTATTGATTGGGCAATACAGACACCTCCTGGATGGCGAGGATACCAAAGTCAACCCTTATCTCACCTACCCTCCCTCTCACATACCCACCTCCCTGCCGCTTCTGTGACTACAGGTGTGTGACTTAAACCCTGTGTAGGGCTTAATTGTGGAGTTTGGAGGATAGAGAGCTTGCCTGCATCCTACCAAGCAGACTATAAGCATGACCTGAATCCCTTAAAGTAACAGTTCTCAACATGTGGGTCTCGACCCCTTTGGGGATTGAACTACCCTTTCACAGGGGTCACCTAAAACCATTGGAAAACATTTTTACATTATAATTCATAACAGTAGCAGAATTACAGTTCTAAAGTAGCAACAAAAAATAATTTAATGGTTGGGGTCATCACAACATGAGGGTATTAAAGGGTCGGGTAGCAGCGTTTGGAATGCAAGACAGCCTTAAAGGAACCTCACCCTCCTGGAGCACTATCCTGCCTGGCCACAGAGACCCTCTCCATTCCTCTATATTCCATCCCAGGGATCCTGGCTAACCCCTTTGTTAGTTGACTGTTGCCTGGAACCCCCATGCCCACTCCCAACTCACCAGCCTCACGGGAGATCTGCACAAAGGCCTCAACCCCGCTTTCACCATAGTTGCCCTCAGAGGCCAGTGTAGACACGTAATTCCATCCCAGTGCCCGCACAATGTCCACCATGGCCTGCGCCTGGTAGGAGTCAGGAGGCACCACTCGGGAGAAGAAGTCATAGCGTGTGGAGTCACTGAGCTCTGGGGCTGTGGAGGCATAGCTGATCTGGGGTATCTGAAGCAGGAAGGACAGACAGCTAGGCTGTGGCTGGAGGGTCCAAAAACCAGGATGGCATTGGGGACTCAGGACATGGATAAATCACACACAAGTTGGAAATAGCTTTGGGGTTCAATAGGGACTTGTGACACAGATGAGGGACAAAAGGTTTGAGGCCAGATGGAAGGGCCACACACACATGCTAAAAGTATGGGGCTAGTGGGCTATCTGTGAATGCAGGAAGGGCTATCTGTGAAGGTTGGAAGGGCTCAGAGTAGGGCCACTCATAGTTGCAAAGGCTACAAGATGAAGAGGATCCTGGAGTTTAGGGAAAGTCTGCCCTGGTCTAGGGGAAAGGGTGTTCTGTTGCCCTGTTTCCCTGAAGGAGAGGCAGTCTTTGTCAGTGGCAACCCCCTGCTAGGATCAGAGTAGATTAGAGCTGGAGAATCAGGCTAGACAGTCCAGTGGAAAGGCTTGATAGAAACTAGGTTTGATCTATGACCATTAGATTAACAGCAGGGATTATAGGACTGAGCCACAAGCTACAAGAAAGCGGGACCTTTGGTGGGGGTGGGGGTGAATACAGTTGAGAAAACAGGAAAAGGAGGCTGAACTTCTTGGGCAGGAAGCAGATCTGCATTAGATCAGATAGCAGTGGTGGCCCTTCCAGAGATAAAGAGGGACCAGCAGGTAGCCCAAGATGTGGACTGGAAGTCTTGGGAAGCGGGGGAGGGGCAGTTCTAGGATGGGGTGAGTGTATCAGTAGTATAGGGAAGGGGAGTGGGAGAGTAGAAAAGTGGGAGGAAAGGTGGGGGGAGATGGAGGAGGGGTAAGGTTTAACTAGAGAGGGTCAGGAAGACAGATGGAGGTAAACAAGAAAGCAAAAACCAGAGGAAAGAGGGCAGAGAAAGGTCTTCTGCTGCTATAGACATGCCCTCTACAGAGGCATTCCAATCCCTGGATCCTGAGGTGTCCAGACTGCAAAGAACACAATGCCCCCTGGAGATGAAGAAGCCTTGCTGATAAGTAGTTTAGAAAAGAGATGGGAGCTCCGGACTTCTTTTAGAGCCCAACCCACCCCCTAACCCCCCACCCCCTGGGCACCGGAACGGGTTAAGGCAAGCATTTTGAAATGGAATTTAAATGTCGATTAAAAAAAAAAGGATGGCACTCCCCCCTTCAGTACTCTGCTTTCAGGGATAGCTCAGGGCCACTTCTAAGGACTTCTAAAGAAGGGCCTAGTTCCCCTGAAATCTAAATATCTTTGTCACCTACAGGTGCTCACGAGAGGAAGCACCTTGCAAGATTGAACAAGGTGTCAGCAGAACCTGAATGGGTGGACAAGTGGGTCTAGGTTCAATCTGCCCTTAGCCAACCTTGTCAGGACACAGACTTCTGGAGAAAGGGGTACCCTTCACACAAAGATGCCAGACCAACCAAGCTGGGAAAATTGATCTGCCTCTGTGGACAAAACCTTTTTAATCTGGATGATTGGGAGAGATTGAAACAGATTCTTCCAGAAGTTAGTAAAGGTATCGACCACCTGGGAGGGACGACGGGTGACAGACGCCCGCCCTCACCGCAAACAGGCGCAAGACATTGGCGACCATGATGGACACGGAGCTAGCTGAGGCGCCCACCACCGCCACGACGCGTTCAGGAGGCGCGGCGCGCAGCGGGGGGACGCCCCCAGGGCAGCGCACGCTGGCCTCTTCGCCGTCTCCGCGGCCTCGGATGAGCGCCTGCACGAAGCTCAGCGCCTGCTCCAGAGCGTAGGTGTCCCGCGAGCAGGTGTCGAGCAGCCGCGCGCCTAGTCGCACACCGGGCAGGAGCTCCGGGTCGGCGTTGATGCGGTCCAGCGCGTAGAGCATCGCCTCCAGCCGGTGCACTCCCTGCTCCTTCTTCAGCGTCCCGCACGCACGCCCTGCGGCGCCCCGGGCGTGCACCGGGAAGAGGCCGCCCAGCGTCAGGCCGCCTGCCAGGCGCACCGAGCCCGCACCGTGAGCTATGCCCGCCTGCGACAGCCACCAGGCTAGCCACAGCAGCAGCACTCGGAGCCGCCCCATCTGCTCCTGGACTGCGGGAAAGGAAGTTACCGGGACGCCTTGAGAGCCGGCGGACGAAGCTGCCACCCCGTGCTCAGCTGCCACTTCGGGATTCTGGCCGGACACCGAGAGCGCAGGAAAAGTTGGTGACTCGCGCACCAGCAACTCAGCAGCCTCTCCCAGGCCTCCAGAGGATTGCTCTCATTCTCCCTGAAAAGTCCCCCTGTTGATGGTCGGTCCCGCTCCTTCCCCCACAGTTCTGGGCAGCTCTTCCTCTGGACCCACCCCAGCGCACCCTAGGCTACCTCCCCAGTGGTGCTTACCTGAGCCAACCTCTGGCTAGTAGGACGAGTCTGTGACAGCTGTAAAATCAGAGCTACAGTCTAGAGGATTTAAGGATTCTGGGGAGGGATGAGGGTGAGGGCAGAGACCCCCTCCAGAGCTTGAGAGTGGAGGAAGGGCTCTCTTCTCTCTCTGCCTCTCTGACTCCCTGGGTCTGCTTCTCCCCTAGACTGCCTTTAAATTGTCTGACCCAGCAACACCAATAAGCTTGGCCACTCATCCTCAATATGCCGATTAAAGAGACAGATAAGAGTGAAAGTTGGAGATAAGAGATTTACACAATCAGTCCCGCCACCCCGAGAAGAGGAACAAAGAAGTCCAGGGACTCCCCTGGTCGGTCTTCAGAGACTTAGGTTTAAACAGAAAAGGACATGCATAGCCAAGTGGTTCTGGTTGCTGGGGTTCAGTCTCTCCTGCAAGGTGGTCTGACAGGTTGTGAAACTGTGTCATCTCTGTCTGGGAAGCAAGCTTCCTCTCTGACTGCACCAGGCTTCCGGGAGAGCACACAGGTGTTTCTAAAGCCCCTAACAAGAGCCTTGCAGCCGGTCTGACGCTGCTCTGGTCTCGGTCTCTCTGTGTTCTGCATTTCTGTATCTGCCTAGACGTTCTCCAAACGTGGCTTATTCCACTCGTAGTGTCTCCCTACCCCACCCCCTACGTTCTCAAACTTTCTTGCCTTCCTGCCGTTTTCATTCTCTGTCCTGACCACTAGAACCTTTTCTCTTTTCAGATATTGGTGTATGTATTATCTATCGTGTGCGAGCGTGCATGGTTTTGTGTGTGTGTGTGTGTGTGTGTGTGTGTGTGTGTGTGTGTGTGTGTGTGTGTGTGATATGCGGCACATGCCCTCTCACGCCAGAGTTAGTTCTCTCCCTTTTGGTTTGGGACCGGGACAAGGTGCATAGTTTGCATATCAAAGCAGACCTGACTTCAGGGATCTCCCAGCATCCCCCAGTCCCTACCTGACATACCCTGCCTCCCACCCTGAACTTTCCAGCCCAGGGGCTGGGCTGCCTTTTTCCCAGAGGTTCTTCCCTATGTGATCCAGACATTTTGGTCTCTTTCTCTCTTCCTTCTGTTCCTTCTCTTCTCTCTCTGTGTTGGAGACCGGCATTGAGCCATAAGCCAAAGCTCCCCTTCCTTCGTGAGAAACTTCGGACCTTTTGAGAGATGTTGGGGACTGACACTGAGTCATAAGCCAAAGTTCCGCTCCCTCCTGGAGGAGAGACTTCCGACCTTTTGAAATGACAGCTGACACAACATCAAGGGCAGATAATAGTATCTGCAAACTTTCTGTGAAAAAACACAGAATGTCCCCTGAGCTAAGAGTAGATAGCACCTTCCCGGGCAGTTGTGCAGAACCACCCCTGCCTGCGGGCTGAGGCACGGGCAAGTTTCTCCCTCTTTACTTCCTTCCTCCTTGCCGCTTATATTCTGTAACCTTACTCTCAATAAACAGACCTTGATGGATCTACTTGGTCTGTCTCTTATTTCCCGCCCGTTTCTCTTTCAGGCAAGGTCTCCCTCAGACCCCCTGAATAACTGGGTCCTGCGGGTCGGGACATCTGTGCCCCCTTTCTCGCTTTCTATTCTCCCTCACCTCCCCTCTTCCCCCCATGGCAACTGCCCTGCCCTCAATCCTCCGGGTCTGTGAACTCACCTAAGAGCAGCTTCCCAATAAACCTGCCTTTAACATATCCCAACTTGGCTCATTTCACTAGCGGCAGAGAAATAACCTATCACCTTTCACCATGTTGGTCCTGAGGACTGAACACAGGTTGTGAGTCTTGGCAGCAGGCACTTTTACCAGCTGAGCCATCTTATCAGAGTTTAGTAGTTCTTTTTAATGCAGCTGCATAAAAGCCACCCCAACTTTCTCTGAAGCAAACCCGTAAGTGGCAGATGATAGGAGCTGAGCCAGCCAGGGTGTGCCAGCACAGTGAATCTGAAGGACAGATGCAAGAAGCCTTGGTAAGGCTGGAAACAATGCTGAACAGACCTTCAGCAGCAGCAAACACACCAAAGCCTTGCAGAGAATCTCTCCATCTGCAGACAGACAAATAGACACCTCAGGAAATGACTGGCTGCCCTATGGCCCTAAGGCTCTGCAGCTGGCCTTTGTCAGCAACTAGATTTGCATTTCAGAGTGGTGTGAAACACCAGCCTACCCACTGGCTTGGAGGGGGGAAGATGGGGTTAGTTCACCCTGAAGCTCCCATGTGGGTCAGGAGCCCTCAGTTGTCTCCCCACATCATTTCTGAGTTTCCTAGCTCTCTGGAACTGATTTACACCGTGAAGATGTTCAACCCAAAGATATTTTCCCATCATTGTCAACAGAGGACAGGATTGAGCTCTCTGATGCTGGACAGCAAAGGCATCTTGGAGACAGTTGCTGAGCCCCAGCCTCCAGGGATTAATGGGCTCTTCAGTGCATTAGTCAGGGTGGATTAGGGTGGCAGCAGAGATCTGGACATGACTGGTGGAGAGAGCAAGCAGCAGAAATATAACCACTATCCTCCGATTTCTCTTGTCACACCCAGAGCAGTTCATTCCTGTGATGGAAGCCAGCTTAGTGGGGCTTGACCAGAGTGGGTGACACTGCAGGAGACTATCCAAGCAGAGCTTCTGTGTGGGAGCGTGCACGTGTGTGTGTGTGTGTGTGTGTGTGTGTGTGTGTGTGTGTGTGTGTGCAAGCATGTGCACACAAATAGACTTAAGACTATACCTTTGAGGGTTCAATGTATGGGTCAAACCTCTGCCCTCTGACTAGGAGTGCTAAGAGTGCTGTCCACCTTCTCACTTTTAGAGAACATGTAGGCAGGAGAGTTGGAGCATTCTTCACCATCTCTAGCACAAGGTGTTGAAAAGCATGATGTCTGCAACTGAGAATGTCCACAGAGGCCTTAGGGTCCTGCGTGGACCAGTATGGAGCAAGTGTAACTAAGTAACTCCATACTGGGTTATGTTTCTCATTGCTATGACAAAATACCTGACAAAGACAAGTGATACAAGAGAAGGACTATTCTGGCTCACAGTTGGAGGGAACACAGTCTTCCATGACAGCAAGGTTTGCTGGAAAGAGTGTGAGGCAGCTGGTCACATGGTGTCCACAGTCAGGAAGAAAGGAGAGATGAATTCTGGTGCTCCCCAGCCAGCTTGTTTCTTTCTTTCCCGTTTGCATTCAGTTATAGTGCCACGCACATTCAGGGTGGGTGTTTCCCCCTCAGTTTAACCTCCCTAGAGAGCCCCTCACAGTTACACTCAGCAATGTGTCTCCCAGGTGATTCGAAACTAGTAAGTTGACAGGGAGGACTAACTATCACCTCATCCCTCATCCCACTGCTGCTTTGACAGCCTGTCTTTCCGCTAGGCTCCTCTGCCAAGCCCAAGGCAACTGCAGACCTTTCAATGTAGCAGGATGGGGTATTAAAACAATCAGCCATCAGCACTTGTTGACACCCAGCTATGCAAGCTTCCTTCAATATAGCTCTGCACCATTAAACACGCTCTTTGGTTCGATCGCCATGTGAATGTGCTGTGCAAAGACTGACTTGGCAGCTAGGAGTACTCAGTGCTGCCACCACAGGGTGGCCTGGTGGCAACCAGGGAAATAGCTCACTAAGGGTGAATGAAGCACCATATAAACGGAGTTTTCTTTTTTTCCCTATAATTCACTGTTTTGAATATATATTAGTTTAAATATAATTTACAGGCCCAGGATTCATATCTTACTCTCGGGAATTTTACAGTCCAGTAGTATAGAAACTGCAGGCTGAGGAGGAGATTCTCTCTCCCCTAAAGTACTTAGCTTGATGAAATTCAGTAAAACAGCGAGTAGAGTCTGCTTTGATAAGCTTTAAAACTAGTTTCTGAGGGTTTTTTGTTTTATTTGTTTTTGTTTCTTGTTTGTTTGTTTGTTTGTTTGTTTTTTAAGACAAGGTTTCTCTGTGTATCCCTGGCTGTCCTGGAACTCACTTTGTAGACCAGGCTGGCCTTGAACTCAGAAATCCACCTGCCTCTGCCTCCCAAGTGCTGGGATTAAAGGCGTGCGCCACTACCGCCCGGCTTAGTTTCTGAGTTTTTAAAAACTTTATTGATTCTTTGTGAGTTTCACATCATGCACCCCAGTTCTGCTCATCTCCCCATCTCCTCATATCTATTCTTCACCCTCGCAACCTCCCCCCAAAATAATACACACACACACACACACACACACACACACACACCCCACTACCACCACCACACCACCACCACCACCACCACCACCACCAACAACAACAACAAAACAAAGCATAGAAAACATCTCACCATGCAAGCTGTAGTGTGTCACAGTGTGTCCTACAGTATTTCCCTCTGTCCACACATCTTCACTTGAAGGTAAGGTGTTCATTATAATGAGTCAACGGTCTGGTTTGAAGTCTTTAGCTTCTGTGATACCATCAATATTGGATCTTCATTGAGACCCCTCTGGGTTATCCTGTTGTTGCTCTGTGTCATGGAGAGCCTGCAGTTTTAGAATAGCAAGGATGCCCCTTTCATGCATGTCAACTGTTCACAGATGATATCGATTTTGGGGTGGGCTGGCTCAGAGCCCAGGATCTTGCCCTGGGTAGTAGCTGAGCTGGTCAGCTTGCCAGCTCTCCCTTACCCACACCACTAGAGTAAACTCTCCAGCACTCTTCCAGCTAGGCCAGTCAATACCTCCCTCCATTGGCAGGAGGCAAGGTCAGCACTCCTGCTCTCTTGCCCTCAGGATGGGTCATTTGCACCCATTCCTCCAGAGCCGCTCCACCTAGCTATCCATTCAAGGTTCAGGGTGCGCTCTCCCAGGTGCTGCAGCCTGTGAGAGGCTGGGCCATTTCTCACACTCTCATACCCTCTGGACTAACTCACCCATACTTTCACCATCAGGGCCAGCTCCACTGTATTGCCCAGGTGAGGTGCAGGCCCACTCACCCAAGTGCTATAGCCAATGAGGGGCCATTAGCTCTCTCTCCCTCTCATGGTCCAGGGTCAACTCTCCCAGCCACTGCAGGTGGGGGAAGAGGACATAATCCCCGCACCCACCTCACACAAGACAAGTGGCAAGGCCAGCTCTCCCATGCTCTTAACCTGGTGGGGGATGGGGGGTGGAGTTCACCCGTGCCCCCTCTACCAGTGCTAGTGCGACTATGCTGCCCAGAGGAGATTCAGGGCCTGCTCTCTGAAGTGCAGCCAGTGGGAGCAGGGCCAGCTCACCTGCTCTCATGACCCTGGGGTCAGTTCTCCTGACTGCCTCAGGCAGTGAGGGGCCCAGGGAGGGCATTGCCCCTACATCCACACCACCTCACACCAGACAAGTGTCGGGGCCACCTCTCCTACACTCTACCCTCTGGGCTGCCCCATCCTCTCTCCCTCCAACAAGGCCAGCCCTATTGTGCTGCCCAGACAAGATGCAGGGCCCATTCTGAGTTCTACAGCCAGTGAGGAGCAGAGCCAGCTCTCCCACTCTGATGTCCCTGGGGACCAGCTGTCCCTACTGCCTTAGGTGGCAGGGAGTGAAGAGGTGGGGAGAGCATCACCTGCACACCCATGGCACCTCACAGCAGATGAATGATGGAGCCAGCTTTTCCGAGCTTTCACTCTTGGGGCTGGGTTTCCTGCACCCTCAACACCAGGGTTAGTTCTGCTGTGCTCTCCAGACAAGGTCCCGGGACTGTTCTGAGAGCTGTAGCTGGTAGGGGTGGGACTAGCTCCTGACTTCAGGAGTAGTGCGGGGCAGTGTGTGTGTGTGTGTGTGTGTGTGTGTGTGTGTGTGTGTGTATCACATCTGCACCTGTGCTACCCATGGCAGACAAGTGGCAGGGTCAGCTCTCCCACACTCACATCCTTGGAGCTGGCTCATCTCTACCCTCGAAGCCAGGAGCAGCTCCACTGTGCTGCCCGGCCCACTCTCCAGAGTGCCGCCATAGGTGAGAGATGGGGCCAGCTCTCTAGAGTGCCGCATCCAGTGAGGGGTGGGACAAGTTATGCACAGTCCCCGGACATCCACGTGGTCCCCAGAAGTTGCCGTTACCAGGGGCATCCCATGCTCTAGTAGTAATATGTGCCACGGTATGTAGCCACAGACTCAGTCTTCTTGTTAAGGTGTAAAGCCTGGACTTATTAAACTTTTGACTTGCAAAGATTTTTGTTCCTGTCTGTGAGTTATCGGTTTACTTTCTTCATAATACATAACATTTTAAGATTCAAAACATTTGTTAAGATTCAAATTGCATTTTTCTTTTATTGTTTGTGTTTGGATAGCACATCTGAGATCCCACAGGCAATTCCAAAGTCATGAAGATTTATACCTGCCCTGGTTAGTTTTTTGTTAACAAACAAGAGTCCTCTGAGAAGAGAGAGTCACAATTGAAAATGCCCCCTGTGGGGCATTTTCTTGATTAATGATTGAAGTGGGAGGGTCCAGTCCCCTAGGGGAGGTGCCAGCCCTTGGCAGGTGGTCCTGGAGTCAACAAGAAAGTAGGTTGAGCAAGCCACAAGGAGCAAGCCAGTAAGCAGGTTCCTTCCTTCTGGGCCTCTGCATCAGCTCCTGCCTCAAGTTCCTGCTCTTACTCCATTCACTGATGGAGCATGACCAGAGAGAGAGAGTTCTAAGCTGAGATTGAACCTTTCCTGCCTACCCTGCCTCACCCCACTGCTGCTGCTTTTAATCACAGTGTTTTATCACAGCAATAGAAACCATAACTAAGACATCACTAAACACTCCCGTGTTTTATTTTTAGTGTTTTGTGATTCTAGCGCTAACATTTAGATCGTTGATCCATGTTGAGGGAATTTTTGAGTGTAATATGATGTTGGGTCCAAATTCAACCATTTGCATATGGATATCCAGTTGAATACACAGCAAGGTAGATGATGCATGGGCAGAAACCTGAGTGAAGAACAATGTTGGTGTCTGGGAGGTAGAAAGAACAGTAGCTGGAGCCCAGACGAAGAACAATGTCAAAATGACAACAGCAGTAATATCAAGGAACCAGAAAGGGTGTCCCTGCTGAAAATTTGTGTGTGAAACTCCACAGGAAAAACTGAGAGTGTGAGGGGGATAAAAGCAAAACAACACACTAAGCTGTAAGCAGATGTGGAAGCAGGGCATTAATGCAAAGCGAGATCCCGGTTTAAAAGTAAAAATCTAGCGCTACGGTAGACTGCCTGCCTCGCTTGCACAACTGGGTTCCAGTTCAGCACGGAGGAGTTAAAAAGAAATGGCCAGAGCATTTTTCAGAGAACAGGCACACACAGTGTGCTGAGGGAGACGAAGGAACACCAAACACATCTCCCCTTCCTCTGGTTGTGTTGGCATTTAGTCTGGGATCCGCCCCACAGTTACCTGGCAATAGCCAGGTATGCCTGACTCACTATAACAGGGGCAGCTTGCCTTCTCTTGTCTCTCTTGTTCTTGCTCTCTTGCTCCTGTTCCTTATTCTCCCTCCCCATTCCCCTCTCCCCCTCTCTCCCTGTGCTCATGGTCAGCCTCTACTCCTCTATATATTCTCTCTCTCTCTCTCTCTCTCTCTCTCTCTCTCTCTCTGCCTTTCTCTCAACTCCCCTCCTCATGCCCTGAATAAACTCTATTCTATAACATACTGTCCTGAGGCTGGTCCTTCACGGGGAAGGAAAGCCTCAGCATGGGCCCGTGGAGGCACCCCCTTTCCCCACACCTGACCACACATCCACCAAACAGATTTCATTCCTCCTTATCTTTTTATAAAACACAACAGGTTGTATTGCAGTCTGCTGTGTCAGCTCACAGCATTGAGCTGCTCTCACTCAGAGCAGAAAAGACCCATGTGAAGCCTTCTACTGAAGAAAAAACTAACCCATGATACTCAGTTATGTTGCAAAGGAATTTCTCTGTTCACAAAATATCACACAATAGGAGAAAATGACAACACACATTGTGAAATTGATTGTAGGTAAAATTAAAAAAATAAAATAAAATTAATGTTCAGGCCAAACCAAGAAGCAGAGGGGTAGGAAGAGCCAGCCCAACAGTCACAAACTGACAGAGACAAACCTGTCACAACCAGTCTTGTTTGAGCCAGAGATGTACTTTAGCAGATTAACGATTTGGGGGATGTAATGATTTAGGAAATGTATTTCTGTAATTCACTACATTAACAGATTAAAGGCAAAAAACATGATTATCTAAATGGATGCTGAAAAAGCAATTTGGTAATATCTACTTCATTCATGATTTAAAAGTTTAGCCATCTGGAGATCTTCTTTAGCTTGACAAAACTATTAACTAAAAGCCTACAGAAAGCACCTTACCTAGTGTGGAATCACTATAGTCCTTAAACTAAAGTGGTATGTTTTAGCATGTGTATTGAATGCTTTGTCTGTGCGTGGTTTGGTGGTTTGTTTGTTTATTTATTTTTTGGAGGGGGTAGTTCCATTCCTTCTGGTATATTTTGACAGGAATAGAAGCAGGATAGAATCTTACAGAGTTCGGTGACTTTCAGACCTTTGCAGAGCCTTCTGACGATGAAATTCTCCCACATTTGTACAGCAGAAGCCCTTCAAGTTGGTTCCCGGGACACTGTGATATGACCTTTAGTTGGCTGTCTTCCTTCCAGGCACCAGGGTCTATCTTGTGAGCTTCCTCACCCCTCCCATACCTCAAGGCGTTCCTTGTGTTAATTGCTACCTAGAGAACATAATTTGTATCTTGTTGAGACCGAATAATCATTCTTCAGAACTTTTACAGTGGACAAAGACAGGAAAAAATTTTTGTAAAAAACAGACATTTCCAACTTAAGTAATGAATAAATTATTTCTACCTGTTTGCTTCCCCTGAAAATCTGAGTTGTCCATGACAGTAATGACTAATATGGCAGTTTTTTGCTTAATACAAAGTATGAGCCAGCAATGAAAAATTGTGTATGTTATGTATCTTTTGTAGCCTAGAAAAAGCATAATTTTCTATTAAAAAATGAAAGAGGACAGTCCTTTCGCTATCTGAAACTAAGCAGTCAGAGCCTTATTCTTCAACATTTTAATGCACACTCACTTTTTCCTCTTTAGTAGTATTACCATTGTAATTATGAATGAAGCCTGCACAGAAACCTGAAAGCTGGTGGCAACTGAAAAGTTGATTCTCAGTCTTTAGGCGCCTGTGTCCCACTCTGCACCATACAGGGTGGGTAGGAGTGTCACAGTGCCTTCTGGGAAATGTAGTCCACAGTGGAAACCAGGTGGCTCGCGCGCACGCGCAGTTGAGCCTAGTCTTACCCGCTCTGGGCATTGAGCTTTCTGGGTTTTCTGGCAGAGCTGGAACGGCCGGGAACCTGCGGGCCAGGGCTGAGAGCCTGGCGGAAGCACGCAGAGGCCTCAGCTGCTGGTGAGGGCCTCGGGCCCTGACTCCAGGTTCTGCTGCCCGAACAGCGGTCAAAGAAGCCTCCGGCTTCAGGTTAGCTAGTCAAGTCGGCCTTGAGCAGATCGCCTGTAGGCTTTCAATCCTGGAGGTGAAACTTAGTTTCTGTCAGTCTTCGGTGCTGGACAGTATCTTAACTGAATTCCACAGTCCATTTTTTCCACTTGTGCCTTTGCTCTAAGGTTTTACTGTTGGAAAGGAGCAGAACGATGCTGGGCACGGAGCCCAGAACGTGTTAATATCATTCCCTCTACAGGAGCTGTCCTCCACCCCCTTTTTCTCTAAAATGTAAATTGAGTTCTGGCTAGTGCTGCTAGTTCTAGCTTGGGTGTGTGTGTGTCTGTTCTTGTTAATTTAAGTGACTTTGGTAATACTTTGGACCAGAGGCGAAGGCCCATGAGGAAGAGTGGACTAACTTCTAGTTGGTGGAGTCTGCAAAGGGCATGCATTCTGCAGGTGTGTCTTTCACTTGCAATGTCCAAGTGCAGATATGTGGAATATTTGTGCTTTTTCCTTACCTCCGGGAGTTGCACACAACGGTGCCCTTTACCTTGTTAATAATGAATTTGATAGCTGCGACTGTTTAGTTCAGTTCATCTTTATTCATAACCTCAAGTGAAAAGGTCATAGGCCCGTTGACAGTGTGCTTATACTTGGTACTCCTGCCCAGGTTCCCTGTCGCTTGGGTTCCCTGTCGCTTGGGGAGGTTGGGTTGTGCAGCTACCCAGCAGGTGTTTTCTAGCCTGGTGTGGCCCAGTGAGGGCTGGAGGGCAGCCAGGATGAGTAGACCTCAGAGTTTCTTTCTCTGCCTCAAGGGTCTTCTCAGGAGGAGCTACAGAGGGAGAAAATGACCACGAGGTTGCTGCCAGCCCAGGTTCAGGTGAGTAAAGGCCACTTCTGTTTTTGAGCTGCCTTTGGGCTGCAGCGGGACGGGGGCGGGATTTATTTTATTCTTTCTTGAGCTTCTCTGGGCTTCCTTATACAGGCAGAGGAGATGGAATCAGGCCAAAGGCTGTCAGTACAGCTTTTTAAAATATCTTTTTCCACTTATACCTTTTGACTAGTGGAAAGCTTAACCCCTCCCTCCCAATATGTTAACCTACTTGAGGTCTTATGACTGATTGTAGGACTGGTCTCATTATCACTTGTCTCATCAATGCTCATCAGCCTCATTCCCCATGTTGCCATAAAGCTAAGCTTAAACAATAGAGCTTTGTCCCTATACCAGCCCCTACCTTCACACCCAGATCTAACTTCCTCCTCATCTCTAGAAGTGATTCTGGGCTATATTCAAAGGAACAGAAGGAAAAGGTTATGTACCGTAAATGCAGAAACAGAGCACAGAAACTGATTTAATTCTTGTTTATTTAGACCTGTCCCCATGCACAGTTCTGCGTGCTGCAAGCAGTACTCCTTTGGTGCTTGCTTGGCTGAGCTTTTTGAAAAGATCCCAGGGAGTTTTAGCCTTCTTAATCTAAAGGCTATTACATTAGCATCTGTCGCGATTCTACTCAAGGAAAGACGTGGGTTACCAGTTCCTTCTGAGTTGAGACTAACAAATGACTTAGCCACTAAGAAGATTCACACGCTCACTGGAAAGATGGTTCAGTTGGTAATATATATTTGCCATGCAAGTCCGAGGACCTAAGTTTGAATCAAGGCATAGTAGATATCAAGTGAAAAAGCCATGAGTGATGGTAATGTTTGTCATCCCAGCATTTGAGAGGAAGAGGCAGGTGCATCTCTGGGACTCACTGGCAAGCCTGGCAGAGAGAGAGACAGAGAGAGAGAGAGAGAGAGAGAGAGAGAGAGAGAGAGAGAGAGAGAGAGGTGCTGGGATGCTGCTCATAGATCTAGCACTTTCCTAACTTTCCTAGCTGAAGGCTCTGAAACCCAGAGCCTTACTCCCAGCACTGCAAAGAAACAGATGTGCAGACTGTCTCTGCATTCATTTCCCATGAGAGTCAAATAATTAATTTACGTTGGCCCTTTTACAGAGCAGGAAAGATGCCGAGCTTGGTGACCAGCTTGGGGTCATAGAAATGTGTCTTCGGCATGCTAAAGAAGGAGCAGGTTCCTAGCGTTTCCACTGTAAAAACACTGCGAATGTTGTCCATGGAGGCCCAGCCCATGATTTGCAGAGTATTACAGACATGGAAACCAGCACACCCCCTCTTTTTTGGTGACGAGTACATTTCTTAGTCTCAGGTTCCAAGCTCTGTCTTCCTGATTTTGTTTCATGATTCCGAGTGTCCTCTTGTAAGGTTGTGGTGGCTCGTCTTATGTCAACTTGACATACAAACTAGAGTTATCTGAAAGGAGAGAACCTCAATTGAAAAATGCCAGTATAAGATCTAGTTGTAAGGCATTTTCTTAATTAGTTATTAATAAGGGAAGACCAACCCCTTGTGGGCAGTTCATCCTGGGCTGAAGGTCATGGGTTCTATAAGAAAGCAGGCTCAGCAAACCGTGGGAAGCAAGCCGGTAGGCAGCACCCCTCCATGGCCTCTACATCAGCTCCTGCCTCCAGGATCCTCCACTGTTTTAGTTCCTGTCCTGACTTCCATCAATGATGAACAGAGCTGTGGAAGTGTAAGCCAAATAAACCCTTTCCTCCCCAACTTGCCTTTTGGTCATGGTCATATTCATTACAGCAATAGAAACCCTAACTAAGACAAGGGTGCTGTATATGAGCTTTCTGAGGGCACAGTATCACCGATTGTATATGTGAATTTATGCTGGAGAATGAAGGTGATGTCCAGAAATACTTGCTTGGTTTGAAACACTCAACACGCTCACAGGATTGCTTCTCGGTCAGGCTACCTGTGGGCATGGTCTGGGGTAAGCAGGAATGGGTTTGCTGTTCCAGGAGCCTGTGACGTTCAGGGATGTGGCCGTGTCCTTCAGCCAGGATGAGTGGTTGCACCTGGACCCTGCTCAGAGAACCTTGTACCGAGAGGTGATGCTGGAGAACTACAGCAACCTGGTCTCGCTGGGTAAGGGGCTTGGTGGGTAAGGGGTTAAGACTGCCGTGGAAGCACGTGACCCCTACCCACCACCTGGGAGGACACGGACAGCGTTTGGCTAGGTTGGGCCTGTGGATGGGTTCAGTCATGGCTGCTCTTTCCCAAGGCTATTCTGAGAAGTCTGAGTTGACAAAGGGTTCCTTCTCTTGTGTTTTTCCTGTTGCTATGGGTCCCCTGAGATCTCCCAGCAAGAGGAGCCCCGAGGCAGAGCCCTGACTCAGATCCTGAGACTTCTGGCCATCCTCTCGGAGCCCAGTTTTAGGCTGCTTTCTAAACAAAGTTTCTCCTCCTGTACATGGTACCCTGCCTCAGGGTCTACCTGGGCTGGATCTCCGTGCCAGTATGGCCACTCATGTCTTCTTGTTCACGAACAGGGATCCTGTTTTCCAAGCCAAAGGTCATCGCTCAGTTAGAACAAGCAGAAGACTTCCCGATGGTGGAAAGTGGGATGTTTCAAGGTGTGTACCTCGGTAAGTGTCAGGAGGCGTGGGACTTGAACCTGGCACTGCCTGGGCACATTAAGGGGATTATGTTCGGAGGACTCCGGCTAGGGGCGTCCTTTGATGTGCCAGCACATGGGGTTGCTGGCAAGGGCACGTTCAGAGGGAGAGGTGAATTGTCCAAGCACAGGTTGTACTTTGTCAAATGCCTCCATGTTGTCATTTGAAAGCATGTGCTGCCATGTGATGTGTGTTGAATGTTTATCATGCTTGATCCTTCTACTGTTCCTTCAACTCATTTTACTTCAGTGGTTTGCACATAGCTTTCATGACTGTGGTGCATCCCCTGTTCCAGCTTGCAAACACATTATTAAATGACCTCACAGTACCCAAAATGTGTTAGTGTCACAGTAAGGGAAATAAATCAGAGGACTTCCCCTTGCAGTCGTTTTACCAAAACCAAGCCCAGATTGAGTTCTCTACTTCTTTCTCCCCATGTCTTCCACCTCTCCCTTCTGTAGTTTGTCTGTTGTGTGAATCTAAATCTGTGTCTGCCTGAATACTCTCTTATGAATTTGTCACTGTGCCCGTGAGAGTCCCTAACAAAGGGCTTTGAAGCCATAGTTGCTTAATCTGCTCTAATCCCCCTGGCAGTGGGGGTGTGCATGCTCCTCAATACCTGCCCAGATGTTTTAAATCCAAGAATAAAAGACAGACAGACAGACAGACACACACACTTTTAATATGTCTTGAACAGTGCAATGGCTGGGGACTTCTTTGTTTGGTTTTTCGAGACAGGGTTTCTCTGTATAGCCCTGGCTGTCCTGGAACTCACTCTGTAGACCAGGCTGGCCTCGAACTCAGAAATCTGCCTGTCTCTGCCTCCCAAGTGCTGGGATTAAAGACATGCGCCACCACTGCCCGGCTTGGCTGGGGACTTCTAAACCTCTCTGTGGCTAACATACTCTCCCTTCCAATATTCCTGAATTATTACTCACTAAAACCTGTTTTTCTCTTCTGGCCACCATGGACCTAGGCCTGTAACCCTCTTGGGCCATGACCCCCGACTCTTTCATCTTGGAAGTGTGTCTCTGTCTCTCTCCTCCACTTCTCAGCCTAGGACCTTCTCCTCTCTGGCAATGGTGATTTTCTTCCTCCTCTTTTGAATTCCCATGCAATTTGGGAACCCAATTAACCTAATATAAACAATAAACTAAATCTACAACAGAGTGTTAGCTCTGCACTTATTGAATATCACAGGAATATGAGAAAAGAATGAGGGATATTTTACAGAAATCTTTAACAGAGTTTTACAAGGGATAAAGCTTTACTAACTCCAACTGACCCAGATGACAGACCAGTGCTATCATGTGACACCTGAGTGCTGCTTTGGACTCGGTGGCAGGCATTTATTTTATAAGGTTGTTCTTCAACCTATTGTTTTCCTTTCTACAAGTGACTACCACATCATGCATTGCTCTCTGGGTCAGGGGCATGGGATTAGACTAAAATTATATATTAGCTTAGGTTTTAAAAGTTGGTTGCATGGAAAACCCAAGGCAAGTAAGGACAGTTGTTACACTGTTCTTGGAAAGTCAGGCCAGGCTAAACAAGCAGGCTAAGCCCATGAGTGATCTCTAGGTGTCTTAGTTAACACTGGCCATGAGGTCCAACAGAAGTTCCAGTGCTTTTCGCCGTAAGAGGTTTTCATAATAATGTATCCCATTCTGTCATGGGCTTTTGAATTTTTTGTCTGCAACTCAATATTCATTGTTAAGAACAACAAAATATATGCATATGTAAATACACGGCAATGTAGGTGTGCCAAAATGGCGACAGTATAGAATTTAAGCAGGTTCGCAGATACTTACCAAGCCATTCTTGACTGTGACATTTGCAAGCCATATATAGCAGATATATGGTTCCTGGTATCTACAGCTGAGTTTGTTAGACTCTGGTTGCCGTATTGTAAGTGCCCACTTCCTGTTTTGCTTTGGATTTTGTCTTTGTTTCTGGTACCAGAGGTTGATTCTCTTGGGCTCAGTGGTTTACCCAGAATTCACTCTGTTCTGGCAGTAGCTGGGCATTCTGAGTCAGTTTCGTCTTGGGTTGTCATTCATGAACTGTCTTTAGATTTTTCCTTTGTTTTGATGGGGATATTTTCTATCAATAATTTTTTTCAGCATTTATGTGTATAACATATGTATATGTTTAAGTCCTTTCTCTTCTCCTTTAGACATGGGTTTTACAGTAGAATTCTGACATTAGATTTCTTTTTCCCTATCAATAGCATCCACACTTGGCTCCACTCTACTGTCTTTGAGCAGTGAGTGTTGATAACAAGCCCTCTGTCTGATTCTATATCTCAGTTTTTTCTATATTGGTAACTTCTTTTATAATCATGAGGATGAATGCTCTTTTATAAAATATATTCATTTTTTTGAATCAATGATTTCATTTCTTATAGTGTATCCTTGCTATCCTGGCTCTTATATAGATTTTATCTGTTTTTTTTACATTAGTTTATTTTGTGCAGGGATAGTTGGGGGATGAGCCATAGCATGAGTGTGGAGCTCAGAGGACAGCTTTCAGGCATTGTTGCTCTTGAGTCTAAGACTGAACTAAGTTGTTGTAGGCAGCATGATCCCCATCCAGCCATCTGGGGCCCTAGATTTTATCTTCAACTTCATTATCTTACCACTCAGTTTAAATATCAGTATAGTTACCTCCACTACATATTGCTTTGGTTTTGTTTGTTCTCATATGCTTTTCATAAGGCCATGGTTACCCCTTCAGCAATTTGGTTATGTGGCTACTGAATGAAGAGTTTGCTTTTGCCTGGGTAGTCCCTGTAATTCCCAGAGCATTGGCCTCTGCTCGTTCTATTGAGGGAAGGCACATTATAACATTTACACACTGACAAGGGCCAGAGTGGCACTGCTGAGACTGACACTGCTTCACAGAGTTCTTGGGGCAAGGGCAACTCCCCTCCTCCCTTTCTCTTCTTCCTCCCTGCTGATTGCTTTTGGGATTAACCTGAGTATACTGGCCCCTGACCTGGGTGATGAATTGAATAGTAACCTAAGCTGTGCTTAGAAACCTGAGGCTTTTTTGCTAAATCAAGACTGGCACCCTTTCCTACTGTTAGAGCTGCCATCTGATGTCCTCATGTCCTCAGCCCACTTTCACACACACACACACACACACACACACACACACAGACATACAGGCACACACAGACACACAGGCACACACAGGCACACAGGCACACACACACACACACAGACATACAGGCACACACACAGACAGACAGACAGACATAGACACATGCACACACACAGACACACACACACAGAGACATACAGGTACACACAGACACATAGGCACACACAGACACATACAGGCACACACAGACAGACATACATAGACACAAGCACACACACACACAGACATACAGGCACACACAGACACACAGGCACACACAGACACACAGGCACACACACACACAGAGACATACATAGACACACACACAGACATACAGGCACACACACACACAGACACACACACACAGAGACATACAGGTACACACAGACACGTAGGCACACACAGGCACACACAGACAGACATACATAGACACAAGCACACACACACACACACACAGACATACAGGCACACACAGACACACAGGCACACACACACAGACACACACACAGGTAGACAGACATAGACACGCGCGCACACACACACACACACACACAAGTTTCTTCAGCTCTTTCCTTTCAGGCATGTCTACCCTCCTCTATTTCCTTTCCCTTGTCCTTGTCCTAACCTTTCATTAGATTTTGAGTTTGGGTTTGTTAGCTGTGTCATGTGATTTTTGAGTTTGGATTTGCTAACCGTGTTACATGATTTTACATTATTTTCCTTTATTCTCTGTGCAAGAGTTGCTTATGTTTTGTTTAATTTAGGATGGAAGAGCTTGTTTGAGCCCATAGTTTCCAAAGAAGAAAATAAGAAAGTCTTGAAAAACCAGAGAGTGGATAAATTTTTTAACTTCATATTGGGAAAAACGTGTGTAAATGAGGAACAGTTAGAGGAGCAACCAGGCAATAAGAAAAACCCTTTCAGCGAGATGCTGCTTTCTGTCAGAAGAGGCTGTAGACAAGAGCGAGGCTTTCCAGGGGTCGGACTCGTGAGAAATCCCGGCATAAAGCTCCCATTTCGTAGGAAACCTGGAGTTGCCGCCGGAGGGGGAAAGCCCCACTTACAGCAGTACTCAGTTCTGTTCAAACAACTGGGATTCAACCGAGCCCGCCAGCTTTGTAAATGCAACATCTGTGGGAAAGTCTTCTTCCACAGTTCCTCCCTGAGCAAGCATCAGAGGACTCACACTGGAGAGAAGCTCTACAAATGTCAGGGCTGTCGGAAAGCTTTCAGCCAACGCTCATCCCTGGCACAGCACCTGAGAGTCCATACTGGGGAAAAGCCGTACCTCTGTAGTGACTGTGGGAAGGCCTTCAGCTTCACCACCTCTCTCATTGGGCATCAGAGGATGCACACTGGAGAGAGACCCTATGAATGTAAGGAATGTGGCAAGACCTTCAAAGGCAGCTCCTCCCTTCATAATCACCAACGGATCCACACTGGAGAAAAGCCTTATAAGTGTAACGAGTGTGGGAGAGCCTTTAGCCAGTGCTCATCTCTGATTCAGCACCATAGGATTCACACTGGGGAGAAACCATATGAATGCAGCCAGTGTGGGAAGGCCTTTACATCAATATCACGGCTGAGCAGACACCACCGCGTCCATACCGGAGAGAAGCCCTTTCACTGTAATGTGTGTGGCAAAGTGTTCAGTTACCACTCGGCCTTGACCATCCATCAGAGAACTCACACTGGAGAGAAACCATATGCATGCAAGGAATGTGGGAAAGCCTTCAGCCAAAGCTCAGCACTTACCCAACATCAAAGAATCCACACTGGAGAAAAGCCGTACAAGTGTGCCGAATGCGGAAAGGCCTTTTCCTGGCTCTCACGGCTTAACATCCACCACAGGATCCACACGGGGGAGAAACCGTATCACTGTAAAGAGTGTGGGAAAGCCTTCAGTTCCCACTCTGCGGTCAATACGCACAGAAAGATCCACACTGGTGAGAAACCTTATAAATGCAGTGACTGTGAAAAAGCCTTCAATCAAAGCTCGGCCCTTATTCAGCATCAGAGAATCCACACCGGAGAGAAGCCGTTTAACTGTAAAGTTTGTGGGAAAGCCTTCCGACAGAGTTCCTCGCTTATGACACATATGAGGATCCACACAGGAGAAAGGCCGTACAGATGCGAAGCTTGCGGGAAAGCGTTCAGTCAGAGCTCATCTCTTGCCAACCACCAGAAGACACATTACTGAGAAAAACCATAGAAGTAAAATGCATGCATGCGGTAGATCTGCCTTGAGACATTCCTTCTCCGCTGACTGTAACAGAATTCATCTGGAGAGTGATGAGTAGCAGTTAGTCGGGGCTGAGCATGAAGTTAGATTTCAGCAAACATCAGGCATTTGTGATGCAGTATAAACTTGTGAGTGTTGGGAAAACTTACATAGAATATTTGGAAATGTTACATCGTATGTGGATTCTTTGAAGTTTCACTGATGGTGGAGTTGACACTGAGATTGAAAGATTAATATTTTCTTTCTAGTGATGCAGACTTAATAGCCACCAGCTTTTTTTTAACATCACTGCTGATTTAGGTAGAAGTGCATACTTGAGACCAGTCTAGGATCTGTGTTGTCTGCCTTTGAGTGTGAGTGCAAAATAGCTGAATTAGAAAACACGAGAAAAGAAGTCTGCGTGGGTAACGCACAGCTGCTTCAGGGTCATTTCACTAAAGTGTGTTTTCTAATACTCTGGAAACAAGTGCTTGTTTATTTATTTTATTTTATTTTTGTTTTTTTGAGACAGGGTTTCTCTGTCCTGGAACTCACTTTGTAGACCAGGCTGGCCTCGAACTCAGAAATCCGCCTGCCTCTGCCTCCTGAGTGCTGGGATTAAAGGCGTGCACCACCACGCCTGGCTGCTTGTTTATTGTTAACAATTTTGGTTCATTTTTCCTTTCTCTATTGCTGGATTTTCTTGGGCCTGCCAGCAACATGAAGACTTCCAGTATAATTTAAAGCTCAGGCCTTTTGCTGGGGCAGTCCCCCAGATGCAGCTTAAACTTAACTCAAATGTACTAGCCTGAGACTGGCCACAAGCCTAGTTCTTTGCCCCCATCTCTCTCCAGTCTCTGTTCTTTTCCGTGTCCACTTCTGAATCTCTCCCTTCTTGCCTCCCCTGTGTTAGCCCCAGCTATTGGCCATTAGATCTTTAACACAACCAATTTTTTAAGTTGTTTTAGGCAGGCTAGGAAGGGCAAACATTTACAATGTAGAATTCTAGTGATGGGCATAAAAATGACAATACCAAAATCCTGCCAGCACTTAGTTGTCTGCCTGTACAAAATTAACAGTTGAAAACACAGAGACACGCCTCAATACAATTTGAGGAAGGTCAGCCCAACAAATTCACTAAGCTGAGAAGAAAACCACCCTGAGTATGTAGGTGTATTATTTCTTGAATTGTCTTCCCACAATTTACCACCTCTGGTTCAGACCCAAAGGCACTCTAAGGCACAAAATGCCTGCCGTCTCCACTTGCTTTTCTCAGAGAGCAATTGCCTTTGCTGTATTAAATTGTGAGGTGAGGTTCCTTGGACAAATGCATTTCAGATTTTATTTTTACACACACACACACACACACACACACACACACACACACACACACACTCACACACACACACGCTTACACACACACGCTCATTCACACACACACACATGCACACATACTCACACACAACACACACACACTCTCACACACACTGACACACACACACACACGCTCACACACACACACACACACACACACAGTTTGTTAGAAATGAGAAATTACTTCACAGTGTAGCACGGTGCTCCCTGTAGCAGATGTGCTCTGTTTATATAGACTTCTCGAGTCAGCTTCTTAAGCCTATGACATTTCTAGAGCTTCCTGAGCCGCGAGAGCCTCTTTTTTCCCTGTTCCCATTCCAGGTAAGCTCAAAGCACATAACAGCACCCTCTCCACTCTTCTCTTCTGCAACCTTCCCTGTGCCTTAGAGCCATACAGATGTCTGTCTGATTGTTGTCTTCCATTCATGGCTTGAGGCTCAGTATACCACAGCAACATTCAGTATTCTTAGTGCCATGACAAACTGTGACCCACAACTACCTCCCACTGGGGAGGGGTGTTTCCCAGGTCAGGAGAAATTGCAATCCCATGGTTAAAACAGTTCTCTACATAGTGAGAATTTTTGTTTCTTTTAAAACATAGTACTGTTTTGGGAATATGTTTTTTTTTTTTTTTAATCCCAGGTGTGGGGCTGCTTCAGACTGTCCACAGCAGCTGACATGATTTGCCTCATGCTCTGGCAGGGTACATGATTCTTCCAGCTGCAGATAGTTTCTGCAAGTGTATGGCGGTTGGAATTCTGAGGACTCTTAAGAGAGTATATAAATACAAGAGCCCCTGAGAGAGATGTGGCAGCTCACCCCTCTCCTGCTGTTTGCATTGCTGGTTTCTGGTTGGCGATATCCTGACTACAAAGATCAAAATTGCCCCCAAGGAGTTCAAAGGTCCTCATCAGCAGGAAGTAGTCTAATGACATCATCACCCCCTCTCCCTCTATCCTTTCTCTCCTACCTAGTGTTGGGGGTTTGGAGGGGATAAGGGTGGGGAAGGTAAGAGAAAAAAAGAACGCACAAAGAAGCCAAAAGTCAGGTTATAGTACCACTCTTGCGAAAGGCCCTGGTTCAATTCCCAGCACTCATGTTGGGTGATTTCTAACTTGCTGTAACTTCAGCTCCAGGGCATGAAAGCTTTTGGCTTTCATGGACATCTAAACTCATATGAGAGTATACACACTTAAAAAAAAAGTTTTCTCCCACAACCAATGTTAATAGCTGCGGTTTTCTATTCCCATAATCTCAAATGGTTCGAAGGTATGTAGTACCTATTAAACAAAATAACAGCAGTAGTTTCCCTTACTGGGGACTAGGATCTCCCCAGCCACAGGTTTTGCCCTGGAAAATAGAAGTTTTCTCCAGTGAAACAGGCTTTAAATGAAAATGGACAATCCTGGCTGTACCCATACTATGTTCGTAGCTGAACAAGAATATTGGCATCGGCTCTACCCCAGGAGCCTGCACAGCTGCTTTTGAGCACTTTGACAATGAGCTAGCACATGGAGATATCTTCCAGCTCAGGCCAAGCCTGAATTCTCCATGCTCCTGCAACGAAAGAACGTGACATCTCCAGCAACAGGAACTCTCATTTAGTTCTGGAAACAAACAAAAACAACAACAAAACCAGAAACAATTGCTTTTGTAGGGTAAGAGGGCCTCTATGGCCAGTGATACTGATAGAGGCAACACATACCTGAAACTGGGATTTTTTTTTCACTCAACAGACTGTGGCTTCTGAGAGAGCCTCGGTTTAGCAATGAAGGGCTATTTAAACACCTTCACTGCTGAGTTTTTGTTGTTCTTTAGGCTGACTTCCCAGATCAGAAATATAAACTTGAGAGAGTTAAGGTTATGTTTTTCTTTTAAACAAACAAACAAAACAAAACAACGAAACCCTAGAGGTTAGAGGTAGGCAGGATCTCTGAAGGTCCATTGCTGTCCCAACCAAATGGAAATTGATTTTAGGATTCAGCAGCTAGCTGGATTTAAAAAAAAAAAATCAAAAGGCATTCAATCAATTACTTTTATTTTTTAATCCTCCTGCTTTCTGAAGCCATCCTGGGATGCACATCAAGGCCCATGTCACATTGTTTTCTGTGTATTGTATACAGTAAAAATAAACTACAATGTGTTTAGCAAATTGTATCTTATATCTTGGGTATCCTAGGTTTGGGGCTAATATCCACTTATCAGTGAGTACATATTGTGTGAGTTCCTTTATGAATGTGTTACCTCACTCAGGATGATGCCCTCCAGGTCCATCCATTTGGCTAGGAATTTCATAAATTCATTCTTTTTAATAGCTGAGTAGTACTCCATTGTGTAGATGTACCACATTTTCTGTATCCATTCCTCTGTTGAGGGGCATCTGGGTTCTTTCCAGCTTCTGGCTATTATAAATAAGGCTGCTATGAACATAGTGGAGCATGTGTCCTTCTTACCAGTTGGGGCGTGGACACTATGCCCCCCCTTAGAATTGGGAACAAAACACCCATGGAAGGAGTTACAAAGACAAAGTTTGGAGCTGAGATGAAAGGATGGACCATGTAGAGACTGCCATATCCAGGGATCCACCCCATAATCAGCATCCAAACGCTGACACCATTGCATATACTAGCAAGATTTTATCGAAAGGACCCAGATGTAGCTGTCTCTTGTGAGACTATGCCGGGGCCTAGCAAACACAGAAGTGGATGCTCACAGTCAGATAATGGATGGATCACAGGGCTCCCAATGGAGGAGCTAGAGAAAGTACCCAAGGAGCTAAAGGGATCTGCAACCCTATATGTGGAACAACATTATGAACTAACCAGTACCCCGGAGCTCTTGACTCTAGCTGCATATGTATCAAAAGATGGCCTAGTTGGCCATCACTGGAAAGAGAGGCCCATTGGACACGCAAACTTTATATGCCCCAGTACGGGGGAACGCCAGGGCCAAAAAGGGGGAGTGGGTGGGTAGGGGAGTGGGGGTGGGTGGGTATGGGGGACTTTTGGTATAGCATTGGAAATGTAAATGAGCTAAATACCTAATAAAAAATGTAAAAAAAATAAACTACAATGATTAGTGATGTGGGCTAGGGTTCTCCTAGAGTTTTGTTTTGTTTTACTTTTTTTGGTTTTAGTCTCGCTATGTAGTCCTGGCTGTCCACATGTAGTCAGTCAGGCTGGCCTGGTACCTATGGGTACCTCGCTCCTAAACCCTAAATTCCACTTTTGTCCTGTCACATCACTTCACCCTCCTAGCAAACAAGTCTGAGGGACTGACTGAGAGAGCAGGGACAGGCTTGCTGGATTTGCAGTGCAACACGACCCGACTCAGCTTTCAGAACGCGCCTGGCCCCGGTGCCTTCTGGGAGGTGTAGTCAGAAAAGACCTCAGGCATGCCGGGAGTAGTAGTTCTCTGGGGCTTCTCCCGGTGGCGGGGCTGCTCGCGGCGTTTTGGGGGGCTCCTGGTGGAGGTGATCCTGACTGTGCTAGGAGAGAGCGTCTGGGGCCGACATCCTCGAGACTGCTCGTGCTGAGAGTGGTGGGAGCGAGCGCCGGCGTCCGTGAGTGGGGTGAAGAGGGGCGACCGGGGCGTAGCGGGCGGTGGGCTTCCCGGCGAGCCCGGCGCGGCCTGGCGACTGCTCTGCGGCCTCAGGCTCGGGGATCTTTCTGCGGGTTTGGCCCTCCACGAAGCGTGGCTGGGACCAAACTGCGGATCCAGAGGCCTGTGCATCTTCTGTAGCATCTTAGCTATGCAGATCATAAAATCAACAGCCGATACCTAGCAGTCTAATCTAACTTAATGAATTAGCGCATCTAATAGCAAGTTACAGGCCCCTTGGCCCTTCATTGTGCCTATGGTGCAGAAGAAGAAACCAAGGCACATTGTGGCCCGAGAGTTCTCTGAGTCTTGATCGGAGCCTTAGACTGAAAGCAGAATTTCCTTCCCATTTGTGATGCTTGCTGTCTTGTCACTTTGGGCAGGCTGTGAACCTCCTGGCTGTCCACCTCAGCCACGTCGACAGCACAGCCCCACCTCTGCTGCACAGAGGACTGGTTCCAGGAATTCCCAAACAGCCAACACTTAAGTTCTTGCGGTAGACAGACACAGCATTTGCAGAGAGCTTGGACACATTATCCTTTGTACTTTAAATCAGTCCTGCCCAACCTTTTGACATTGCCACGAATCTTGTACAAGGTGCTAAAGGGTCTGTAGGTGGGTGTGGAGGGATCAGTGTAAGAAAGAAGAAGAGTGATTAATATACAGAAGGGATGTAGTTTTGGCAGGTTGGCTTTGTCAGTGTTCCTGTCATTTGGTACCATTATGGGTGGGTTTTAAAACTTAATTTATTTTCATGTGTGTATGTTTGTGTCTGTTTGTGTGTCTGTGCCCATGAGCACACAGTACCTAAGGAAGCCAGAGAGGATGTTGGATCCCCTGTAGTTACAAGTAGCTGTGGATAGCCCAATGTGGGTGCTGATAATCAAACTTCTTTGCGAACAAGGGAAGTGCTTTTAATCACACAGCCACTTCTCCAGACCCCTTTGTGGGTGGCTTTACCCTCCTGGCTCCAAGCCTTCCCTTTGTACCAGAATTCCTTACTACACCTTTTTTTTTTTTTTCTTCCCAGGCATATTTGGTCAGCACTCGGCTCTCCTTTGGCAGAAAAACTAAGAAGGGAAATGGCTGTGGATTTGCTGGCTGCCCGAGGCACAGTAAGTGAAGCTTGTCTTTGCATAAATTGCTTTCTGACTCAGATGTGGATGTGTTTCCATTTTCTGCCCCTGCCAATTTTTTCCCTTGCAAAATTAGCATTTAACAGGGGTATGCAAACTCCAGTTTGAAGCTGACCTGCAAAGAAAAGATACAAAAGCCTCCCTCCTCACACTTATCAAAGGATTCTGCCAGGCCCAGCACAGATGATAGCCACCACCTCATAAGACCTCCCAGGTGCTTTCTTTTTTTATACAGGGAGTCCTTCAGATGGAGTGCCTACCCCATTGTGTTAGCCAAAGACAGAGCTGTGAAGGTCTCCCTACCATTGGATCTCTCCTCTGGCTCAATCCCAGAATTCTCTCTTCTCCCTCATGTCCCATTTCCTAATTTCCTGCCTAAACCAAAGGCTTATTTATTATTTATTTTTTAAATTATTTCTATTTTTTATTTTATGTTATTTATTATATTATATTTTATTTATTATTATTATTATTTATTATCAACAGGTACCACATCCATACAGACATAAAACATAATTTAAAATATCTTCTGTGGCCTTCAGTTGCCAGGGAAATTTGGCCCTTTCTTTTGGGTTCTTAACTTCATTAATAAAAGAACCTAGACATGTACTCAGAAGCTTGAAGAAAATGTTATTAGAGGCTGAGAAAAATAACAGTTCAGGCAAGCAGTAAGTCTTGGCAGCTGCCAGGAGGAGTGAGATAGGAACAAGAAAGGCAGGTTCAGCAACGGAGATCAGCAGGCTCCTGATGGGCAAACTGTACATGTTAGGCCTGGTTCTTCCTCCCAGACCCATGCTCTCAGAAGTAAGACTGAGACTCAAAATATAGTTACACATACCTTGGCCATGTAGCTAGGCTCTGCTCTGAATAGATCATAACTAAAATAACCCAATTATTTTAACCTACGTTCTGCCACCTGGCTGGTTACCTGTGCTCAGGTACCATGTGTCTGTCTCCTCACATCTTTCCAAGTGGATCTCTCACCTGGCACTGTCCCAGAACTCTCTCCTCCCAGATGTTACACTTCCTATGTCCTGCCTAAGCCATAAGCCGTCAGATTTATTATTGACAGGTACTACATCCCACAGCAGACAGTTGTGTGGTGGGGGAAGTAGCTTTTGAGAATGGGTGAGAAACCCCAGAATGCCAAGGAAACCATGTTTAGGATTTTGGCCAAAAAGAAAAAAAGATAAATAAAAAGAAAAGTTACAGTTTTTGGAATAACTGAAAGTTGGGCAAGCTCCAAGGTGGCACTGCCCAAAGGCTTCTGGGAAGGCCGAGCACATTATTTCATTAAGGGATAATCACTCCTCCTTGTCTTTAGCCTGTCTTCAAGTGAACCAGAGTTTGGCGGTGAGAAGGTGGATAGAGGCAAACTCTGGCCAGGTGATTGACAGGCCCAGCTTAATTACCTCTTTAATTCTTTTGGAAAAACAATTATTTTTTTTATGTGTATGGATGTTTTGCCTGCATGTATGTCTGTGCACCATGTTGCCAGTTGCCCGTGAAGGCCAGAAGAGTTTGCCATATTCCCCTGGAACTGGAGTTATATATGGTTGTGAGACACTGTAGGTGCTGCGAATTGAAACTGGATCCTCTGAAAGAGCAGCCAGTGCTCTTTACCACTGAACCATCTCCCCAGCTCCTGGATTAACTTTTAAGGGAAGGACACAGTAGTTTGTAAAGTTCAGGCTGGCTTAGACTTGTCCCAGGGCTAGAAGTGGAGCGTGCATTCTCTTCACCAGAAGAAGGAATCTATTAATGAGCCTTAGTAAGGCCAGAGTATTCCCCCTTTTTCGTTGGATAGTTTAAATCCTGAGGAGGGGCAGAGTTGATGTTTGCCTTTGTAGTTTTACCAGAGGGATGGGAGGTGGGGCTTAAAGCCAGCGGAGCAGGATGGTTCTCTTGTTGTGTCAGGAACAGTTTGTGAACCCCAAAAGACCACCAAGGAGCCGTTTCCAGTGTAATAACATTAGGGTCTCTTTATTACAAGCTTGGGCTTGGACTATCCTCCCACCCAACTCTGACACAGCAGGACAGGAAGGGAAGGCAGAGCAGACTCGAACCCTCAGTGGGACAAGGTTTTATAGGAAATGGAAGTAAGTGAGGGAGGGTTTATCCTGACAAGTATATAACAGAATGTCCATTGTAAGCCGACAGGTGGGTGATCCGAAGCAAGACCGTATACATTCATGAACAGTGTGAAAGTACATCTGAAACAATCAGGCTAATCTTTGATTAACTGTTGCTGCTAGGAAGTAGCCAGGGAGTAACTCTGGCCAACGACAAGCCTCTGGGTCCTTCCTGGTATGTGGGTACAGCTTGAGTTCTGCTATAGTTAAGGGTTTATTTATTTGTTTTGTTTTGTTTTGTTTTTTTAAAAAGGAGGCCGGTCCCAAGATGGAGTAGGTTTGGCCTCTCGCTAATGCTGTTAATCCTTGTAACTCTGCCTGTTTCTCCCATAAGGTTAGTGCTACAGTAGTGACAAACACCAGCAGAATGCAGTGCGTAGCAGTTCCAGCTCAGGCCTGGGCTACTCTCTGTCCAAAGTGGGGATACTTCACGTAAGCTTTCTCATCCCAAGGTGGACAGTGGACAGATAGTCTTCATTTTAGGCAAGGCAAGTTATGGAAGAGTTTGTAATTGTAGTGTAGCTATTTCCTTCTGAACTGTAAGCACAAATAAACTCTTTCTTCTAGAAGTCACCTTGGTCGTGGTGTCTTATCACAGCATAGAAAATAAGACACCACTTCATAGGGTTACGGGAGGGAGCTCTTCTTGGTTGGGAAATAATGATAGCACATTATCCAAAGAGTATGTGAGGTGAGAGGTAATACCGCCATCTTGAAAAAGGGCAGTTTGCTGCATCTTCCAATTAAAAGTGCATGGTAACTTGGACCCAACTGCTCAGTCTATCTCAAGTGGTTCTCCACCTTCCTAGTGCTGTGACCTTTGATACAGTTCCTCATGTTGTGCTGACCCCCAGCCATAGAATTTCTTCATTGCTGCTTCATAACTGTAATGTTGCTGCTGTTATGAATTGTAATGTAAATACCTGGTATGCAGGTATCTCATATGTGATCCCCAACGTGGTCACAGCCCACAGGGTGAGAACCACTGGTCTATCTCAGAACTACAGGGATGCCTCTGCCAGAGAATGCTAGGAGAATGATCACTATGTAGTGTTTGTGACAACGTAAAAAGATGAATACTCATCTGCAGAGTGTGGAGACGGCTCAGTGGGTGAAGTGCTTCCTTCACGGGCTCGAGGACCTGAGTTCAGAGCCCCAGCATCCTCATAACACTGCGCACTAGAATGCTGGGAGGCAGGACGAGAGAAGCCTGTCTCACTGAGCAGCTGACCTTGTGAGCCAGCCAGCTCCAGGTTCAGTGAGAGGCTCGATCTCACAAAGGGAGAGAGCAATAGGGCAAGACACCCACCGCCTGCCTCTGGCCTCCACACACATGCACACTAGAAATACATGCATATGCGGATAGCATATATAAGCAAAGAATAAAGGTAAATTAAAAATAAAAATAAATTTTTTATCCATAAGGATCTGGTTACATAATTTACAGAATCTGAGGACTGAAATGTATTGTGCAGTTGAAATATATTGAAGCAGTTTTGTGAGAAAGAGGCTTTCATAAGAGTCACATGTCGCCGGGCTGTGGTGGCGCACGCCTTTAATCCCAGCACTTGGGAGGCAGAGGCAGGCGGATTTCTGAGTTCGAGGCCAGCCTGGTCTACAAAGTGAGTTCCAGGACAGCCAGGGCTATACAGAGAAACCCTGTCTCAAAAAACAAAAAAAAAAAAAAGAGAGTCACATGATGTCACTGTCATGTGTGTGAACCATGTATGTAGTCCATGTGTCTATAGCTTCCTAGTGACAATATTAAAGAAATACACAGTAGCAAGTAACTTGATGTTTTGTTTAATGCATTATATATCCAAATATCATTTTACATGTAATCAACATAAAATTATCGAGATACTGAGTGTGTGTGCAACTGCACGTGTGTATTTATGTTTACTGGTATGTGTGTATATGCGTGTGTAAACCAATCAATGAAGCATTTATATACACAGCACATCTCACTTAGAGTAGCCATGATTTGTGGTAATGACCTCTCGTGGCTGCAGCACATCATATTGAGCTGAAAAGTCACAGACAAATTACAAAAAAAACCAAAGCACAAAAATTTAAAAGCAAACCAAAAAATACGACACACAGAGAAGTAATGGCCATTGGCTTGTCATCAGAGTCACCAGAGTTCAGAAAAAGTCAAACGATGTTTCCTATGAAAGAAACTGTCACCTAGTCTGTATCCAGTGAAGACAGTCTTCAAGATGGAGGCAAAACAGAGACACTTCCAGACAGAAGGGAATTCGGCTTGTTTGTTGCCAGCAGAACAACAAATACTCAAAGAAGTTGTGGTAGCTAAAAAGGAAATTGTGCTGGCTGGGAATCCAGGCTAGAACATTAGAAAGGTAACTGTGTAAGTATGAGGGCCTCTTTAGAGGGCTCATAACTAAGATCCTGTACACAGGTCCAGGGATACTGGAGGAAGGCCTGGTGTGCTATTAAGGAAGATAAATCATAATGGAATCTTAGCCTCCTCATTCAGTCTTGCTGTGTTCTCTCCTTTGCCCTTAAATGAAAGCTATACAGGTGTATGCTTGGTACAGTCTCATAAACTGTACCAACTGGGAACATCTAGCAGCCATAGCATAAAGAAGAGATAATAATGTCCTGTGTGCTTATAAGTTTCTGGTATTCTCTGAAAGAATATGTTTGCTGTAGAGAAGAAATAAGGATGTATGCTATAATTCTTAGAAACTGCTGATAATTCAAAGAAGTGTACATTAGCTACTCTTCTGTGTTGCTAGGACAAAATTTCTGACAGAAGCAACTTAAAAGAGAAAGAACTTATTGGCTCATGGCTTTAGGGACTACAGTCCATCATGGCAGGAAAAGGAACACTGGAGCAGATTGGACTAGGACAGTGGTAATGTTCACTACAGCTTGTTCACATCTCGATAGGTCAGGAAGCCGAAAGCTCTAACTGAATCAGAAATGTGTTTCCTCCCAACCCACCCCAGTGACCCATTTCTGCTGGTTAGACCACAGTTCCAAAAGGATGCAATCTCTAGGCTGGGCACCAAGGGAGTGTTCAGATACGCAAGTATGTGAAGACAGCTCACATCCAGGCCTTCAAGGTATAATGTTGAAGTTACTTTAGAAATTTAGTTGGATTCTGACTGTTCTTGGTTCCTGGGGACTGGTCCTAGGCCCTCATGTTTACCACGCAAGTGCTTTGCCACTGAGCTCTCTCTTTAGCCCTAAATGGTGACCTGGAATAACTCAGGGGCTGAGTGTGTAGTTCATGGGCAGAGCACGTGTTTGACCTGACTGAAGCCCTGGGTTTCATCTCCAGCACTGAAAAAAGATCTGAAAGAAAGGAACAAAAAACGCATAGAAAAATCATGAGGATGATAAAAAATTAATGAACGATTGCTTTCCCCTAACCACAAACACCAAGGAATAATTAGGAAGTGTCCCAGGTGTTTCGTGTATATCCTGCATAGGTGTATACATGTACAAAACTTTTCAAAAGATTGTTGTATAGCTTGCCTTTTGATATGAATCAGTAGTATTTAAGATAAAGTCTGGTGCCAGGGGTACAAATTTACCTCATTTTTGTTTAATGGCTGTATGTATTTCATGTAACATGTATATTATCATATGCCAATCCATTGCCTTATTAGTAGACACATACATTAATTAAATTTTTACCTCTATGTTGTTGGTTTTGTTTTGTTTTGTTTTTTCTTTTCTGTGCAGCAGTTTACCACAGATTCAGTGTTTAAAACAGCACACATTGGTTGTCTTACAGTTCTGGAAGTCAGAAGTCTTACACTATTTTATAATGCAGCCGTCCACAGGGCTGGTTCTTTAGATACCAGGAGGGAAAATCTGTTTCCTTGTCCTAGCAGTTAGTTATGCCACAGCTTCTGTGACAACGTGGGCCTCTCTTACAGCCGAGTCTTCCTAGTAAGGACCATCGTCAGCACAGCTCTACCTGCGTGTTAATCTACATAGCAGCTCATGTCTCAGTCCTCTAGGTAAACAGAATTACAGAGTCCCTTTCCTTGTGCATTCACAGGTCCTGTAACCAGTGTGCCAGGAACTGTTACAGTAGAAATAATTAACGTTGCACTCAGCACCCAGAGGAATGTCTCTGCCTAGTACTGATATTGTTCCTTGAAGCGGAGTCCGCCCCAGTGGTAGAAGTGCAAGGCTAAAGTGACATGGCCTCCCCATGTTGATGGATTTTCAGTAAAATACTCACCCACAGTTTTGTTCCAAAGCTCACTGCTTTCATGTGCAATAATAACAATCTCTTTTCCTGTGCCGGGCAGTGGTGGTGCACGCCTTTAATCCCAGCACTCAGGAGGCAGAGGCAGGCGGATTTCTGAGTTTGAGGCCAGCCTGGTCTACAAAGTGAGTTCCAAAGCAGCCAGGGCTACACAGAGAAACTTGTCTTGAAAAAAACAGGAAAAAAAAAAAAAGAATCTCTTGTTCTGCCTTGCACTCTCTCATATTTGGGAGCTGTTTCCTTTGGAAGAAATCACTTTGCTATCTATCTATCTATCTATCTATCTATCTATCTATCTATCTATCTGAGACAGGGTTTCGGAGCTGGCGAGATGGCTCAGTGGTTAAGAGTGCCGACTGCTCCTCCGAAGGTCCTGAGTTCAAATCCCAGCAACCACATGGTGGCTTACAACCATCCATAAAGAAATCTGATGCCCTCTTCTGGAGTATCTGAGGACAGCTACAGTGTACTTACATATAATAAATAAATCAAAAAAAAAAAAAGAAAAAAGAAAAAGAGAGAGACAGGGTTTCTCTGTATAGTCCTGGGTGTTCTGGAACTTACTGTATAGACCAGGCTAGTCTGGATCCACCTGCCTCTTCCCCGGGACTAAAGGCATGCACCATCACGCCAGACTGAAATTACTTTCTTAATGACTATTTGGCACATACATAGTTTTGCAAACCCTGCAGTTTTTTTGATTTTCGTATTGAATAGAAACCCATCCTAGTAGCTCTGAAGTCTGTTTACTTGAACTCAGTACCTGGTTTTACCACTTTCTCCCAGGGTTCTCCTAGGAAGGTTACTTAACCTGTCCATTTAGCTTTTGATTGTGGCTGTATGAGCCATAATACAAATGTGGGGTCAGAGGACAACTTGTGGGAATTGGCTCCCTTCTACCACGTGCTCAGGAAGGACCAAACTCAGGTTGGCAAGGCTTGGCAGCAAGTGCCTTTACCTACTCAGCTAACCTGCTAACCTAGGTCATTTAACTGTTCTAGACCTAGTTTTCCATTTGTAAAGTACTTTAACTGTAGCCTCCTCCCTAGAGGGTTTTCATAACATTTAAAGGAGACTGTACATGCCAAGTTCCTACCATCATTCCTAACATACTTTTTTTTTTTTTAAGATTTATTTATTCATTATATGTAAGTACACTGTAGCTGTCTTCAGACACTCCAGAAGAGGGAGTCAGGTCTCATTATAGATGGTTGTGAGCCACCATGTGGTTGCTGGGATTTGAACTCTGGACCTTTGGAAGAGCAGTCGGGTGCTCTTACCCATTGAGCCATCTCACCAGCCCCTTATTTTTTTTAAAGATTTATCTATTATTATACATAAGCACACAGTAGCTGACTTCAGATGCACCAGAAGAGGGAGTCAGATCTTATTACGGGTGGTTGTGAGCCACCATGTGGTTGCTGGCATTTGAGCTCAGGACCTTCTGAACAGCAGTCAGTGCTCTTACCCATTGAGCCATCTTGCCAGCCCCCTAACATACTTATTAAACAATCTTTCTTTTTTTTTCTGTCCAGGGATTTCTTCCTGTTGGTTGGTATTTTCCTCAGCTTCCCTACATTGCTCTACATGTGTTCTGATTTATATTGTTACCCTTTCTCTTATTTAGATTTTGACTGAGAGAAGGCTGTGCCTGCTTAGAACTCTTTAAAATTCTAGGTGTAGATTTTTAAAAGTATTTATTCATTTTATATATATGAGTATGCATGCTGTAGCTGTCTTCAAACACACCAAAAGAGGGCATCAGATCCCATTACAGATAATTGTGAGCCACCATGTGGTTGCTGGGAATTGAACTCAGAACCTGTGGAAGAGGAGTCACTGCTCTAAACCACTGAGCCATCTCTCCAGCCCCTCTGGGTTTGGATTTTATATCCTACTGCCAGGGATTTTAATGCCCAAATCCCCACAGCTTTGATTCTAGCAGGTTCTCAATAAATACTTGTTTACTTAAATAATTAACTATTTCCATAAAAGAAATGATTCAAAATTCTTAGTATTCTGAGATAGTTTTAGTTCTTGGTATGTACCCGTTGTCTGGGGTAAGCAGGAATGGGTTTGCTGTTCCAGGAGCCTGTGACCTTCAGGGATGTGGCCGTGTCCTTCAGCCAGGATGAGTGGTTGCACCTGGACCCTGCTCAGAGAAGCCTGTACCGAGAGGTGATGCTGGAGAACTACAGCAACCTGGCCTCGCTGGGTAAGAGGCTTGCTGGGTAAGGGGTTAAGACTCTGCCGTGGAAGCACGTGACCCCTACCTGCTACCTGGCTTTGCCGGGAAAGGGTTTTTTCTCTAATGAACAGTCCAGTAGAAGATATCTTGAAGCTGCTTCTTTGGCTCAGAATCCTCTGTTTTCCATTCCATTATGCTGCAGAGAAAAATCAAATCTCTGTGGAGTTGCAAGTTCACTTTTTCTCTTGACATCTTTTGTGTTCCTGACTTTCTTTGCCCTTCCTTGTACCCTACCGTCAGTCTGTGTACTGCCTGGGGCCAGTGAGTAAATCCCAGTTCAGAATCTGAACTTCGTAGAAGGCATTTAGATGTTAAACACTGTACAGGAATGTCCTGTCTGAGAGAAGTCTATTTCTAGGACCGTGCGTTAATTTTGAGTTGGTCCTTCCTTCTTGCTCTATGCCCTAAATCTCCAGTGTCCCCCTGGGAAGTGAGTTACCTGTGTGTCCCACCTTGCAAGACTGAACTTCTCTGCTTTCTAGGTCAGGTGAGTAATATATGAAGTGGCTCTGGGATTGCTCTTCAGGCCGTTCATCCCAACTCCATTCTCTTTCCCATGAGCAGGGTTTCAGGCTTCAATACCTCCTGTGATTGGCAAGCTGCAAAAAGGGCAAGATCCCTGCATGGAAAGAGAAGCCCCTGAAGACACCTGCCTAGGTGAGTGAGCCGTTGGAAAATGGAGACACAGAAATCTACCTGAGCATGTCAGGAAAGGACAGTGGCACAGTGATGTTTTTGTGACTAATGAGCCCCGTGGAGATGCTTAGGGCCTCTTGTGTTTAAGTGGATAGCTTGTTGACGTGCAGCCATCTAAATGCAATGTTCATCTATTTTCAGTTACGGATCGAGTAAAGAAAGCTTGGCGTTTCTTAACGTGAACAAAGCTAAATCGTTTCATGTAGAGTTACAGCTAAACTTGAGGTGGGGACACTCTAGAACAAATTGACTTCATAGACTTACAGATTTGCATAAGATTCCTACAAAGAGAATGCAGTCTTCTGGTGCCAGCTTACAGAGGAAATGAATAAGTCATTTCTCCTCTGGCCTAACAGAAAGGTGGGAAGGGGCGAGAGAGAGCAAGAAAGCATGCCGTTCTTTCAGCCTGAGGGGAGAGGGGTGCACATGGCTGGCCCGTGCTATAGTTTTTCATTGTGATTGATGTGTTGAACTTGCGTCTATTGTAATATTTAACATCAACTTTTTTTAATATTTAATATTTAATATCAAACATCAACTTTTTGACAGACCACTTTCCCCTTTCACAGACTGTGATGAAATTACAGTTGAGTGTGAAGTCACAATTTTAAGAAAAACAATCAATATCTGTGGGGTTCAGAGGGCCATGAGGGGAAATGCAGTGACCGTGACTGAGAAACAGGAAGCAGAGGGTGCTGCCTGCGTGTGCAGGGTGCTGCCTGCGTGTGCAGGGTGCTGCGTGTGCAAGGTGGGAAGGAGGAAACAGAGACTCCTGGTGCTTAGCCTCAGCTTGTCCCTTCACAACGTTCCATACGACCTTAAGTGGTCTGCTCTGTCCCTCCCTGTCTGGAGTTCCTGTTCTCTAGAACTACAGTCTCCTCAGCTTCAGGACTGCTTTGTCTAGTTTATCCTCATACCCTGCTCCTCAGCCCATTTACCTCTGATCATCCCACTTCCCTCCAGATCCAGGTCCATGTTTGGGATCAGGCTGCACCAATCCTCTTTTCCCTGTTACTGCCAATCTCGTCGGCTTTCTGATGTCTCTATTCTAGCAAAGGAAGAATTAATTCTTCCAATTCTTTTCAGATTTCGAGATTTGGCCAGAGATAGAAGCATTGCCACCCAAACAAGATGTTCTTACTAAAGAGACATCACATGGGCTGATAAAGAATGGATCCACTAAGTGTGTTTACTGGAAAATCAGCTTTGGAGAGCTTGTGAAAACTGAGTGCCGAGATATAGCACAGGAGCAAGAAAAGAAAGTGCATGGGCCAGGGGCAGAGTCACCCAAGGAAACCACCAGTGAAGACGGAACTCCCACGGGCTTCGAGCCGGAGAAACCCTTGTTCATTAGTAAAGCACTTGTCTCACAAGAGGGTGATCCTACAGAAAGTGTTCCTGCTACGTATCACACTTCAGAGAAAGATTTACCACAGGATTTTGATCTAATGAGAAGCTTTCAAATGTACCCAGGACAAAAACCTCATGTCTGCAGTGAATGTGGCAAGGGTTTCACCCAAAGCCTTCATCTTCTAGAGCACAAGAGGCTTCACACTGGGGAGAAGCCGTACAAATGCAGCGAGTGTGGGAAGAGCTTCAGCCATAGATCCTCCCTCCTGGCTCACCAGAGAACCCACACCGGAGAGAAGCCGTACAAGTGCAGCGAGTGTGAGAAAGCCTTCGGCAGCAGCTCCACTCTCATCAAACACCTGAGGGTGCACACCGGAGAGAAACCTTACCGCTGCCGGCAGTGTGGGAAGGCCTTCAGCCAGTGTTCCACCCTCACTGTACACCAGAGGATTCACACTGGGGAAAAGCTCTATAAATGTGCCGAGTGTGACAAGGCCTTTAACTGCAGAGCAAAGCTCCACAGACATCAGAGAATCCACACAGGGGAGAAGCCATATAAATGTGCTGAGTGTGGGAAGGGCTACAGTCAGTTTCCATCCCTAGCCGAACACCAGAGACTCCATACTGGCGAGCAGCTTTGCCAGTGTTTGCAATGTGGGAGAACCTTTACACGTGTGTCTACCCTTATCGAACACCAGAGAATTCATACTGGACAGAAACCATATCAATGCAACGAATGTGGGAAGACTTTCAACCAGTATTCCTCCTTCAATGAACATCGGAAGATTCATACCGGGGAGAAACTTTACACATGTGAAGAATGTGGGAAAGCCTTTGGCTGTAAATCAAACCTTTATCGGCATCAGAGGATCCATACTGGAGAGAAACCCTATCAGTGTAACCAGTGTGGAAAGGCCTTCAGCCAGTATTCATTCCTAACTGAACACGAGCGAATCCATACTGGAGAGAAGCTCTACAAGTGTATGGAGTGTGGGAAAGCCTATAGTTACAGGTCAAACCTTTGTAGACACAAAAAAGTCCACCTTAAGGAAAGGCTGTATAAATGGAAAGAATATGGGACACCCTTTATCTATGGCTCATCCCTTACTCCATATCAGAAATTTCTGAAAGGAGACAAGCCTGAGAACTTTAATTCATCGCTGTGATCCAAGACAGCAACCAGAAGAGTAGTGAGTAGAATGCAAATCAAAATAGAGTCATCTTTTTTACTTGTACAGCAAATAGTTACCACTAGTCATGGACAGTGGATGCACAAAGAATGCTGACATCAGCAATTTAAGGACTATTACAAACAATGTTAAAAATTCGTAGAAAAAGTTTGAAAGGCCTCATTTAAAAAACAAAGCGCATGAGTAACTGTTGCATATAAGCATTGTTTCATGAGAGGGCCATCTCTTTCTAAGAGCTTCTGTGTTATGATTTTTCTTTTTAAGATAGTCTTTGATGTAGTTAATAATGTGAAGAATCGTGGGGACTCAGTCCCTAAAATGGTGAGCTGTTATAGGGAGAAGTCCTTTTCATAAGGAGCCACTACAGAGGAAAAGAATACTTTGACTTGTTGTGTATCAACAATAAAGCTCTTTATAAATTGCCCCTTATACAACATACCTGTGTGTATGTATGCATTTATATTCAGATCTACACATAAAGGACTTTTATGTATATATGGCCATGTCACCTAACAATGGGGATACAGTTAGAAAAGGCTTCATTAGGCACTTTCATGTTTATAGGAACATCATTGCATTTGCATAGCCCTAGATAGTCTGGGTCAGCCAATCAATGTGATCTCTTGAGGTGATCAACATACCATAATTTAAAAAAAAAGTTTTTTGAGGTTATAATTACAACATTTCTCCCTTCCCTTTCTCCAAACCCTCCTATACACTCCTCCCCACTCTCCTTCAAATCCATGGCCTCTTTTCTTACTAATTGTTATGCATGCATATATCCATACTTTTTTATAGTAAGGGTTTTTATTGATTGGCTTGTTTATTTTAGATAGAGTTTCACTATGTAGCCTAAGATGGCCTTGAACTCATTATGTAGAGCAGGCTGGTTTTGAACTTGCAGTCTTCCTGCATCAGCCTCCCACGTACTGGGATCAGAGGCATGAGCCATCATGCTTGGTGTAAATTTTATTAGTAGAATGTGTATACTCTAAGGATAAAAGTATAGTATAGCAAATGAGTAAGCTGGTAATGTAGTTTGTCACCATCACCATGTGTCATGTACTGTATATAATTGCGTGTGCCGTGATGTCTGGCTGCCTGCACAGAGGGTTTGTTTGCACAAATGGGCAATGCATTGTGCCTAAAGTGCTATAATAGTTAAAGAGTCACGACAGCTCTTATGTAATCGGACAAGTAGGAATTTTCCAGACCAGCTGTAGTCTGATGAGACCACTCTAACATATGTTGTCATTGGCTAAAACATCCTCATAGGCAAATGGCTGTATGCACACACTCACATATATGTACATACATGTGTGTGCCAAAGTGGATACATAACACATGCAAAGAGTTTAGGACTTTTTTTTCTCTCCATAGCCCTTAATGATTAAAAAAGACTCAGTTTACTAATTTAGAATTTACTGTTTCAAATTAAAAATTTCCCTCAGGGGCGACTTCTTTCTGACTCCCCTATATCTGTAGTGGGCTCTGGTGTAGGATCTAGCTGAATAGAGTCTTACAGTACTATAGAAGTTGGTCTGAGCAGACAGGTGGGCAGTCTGTCATCCAAACAATATATTACGTATTGTAGAAGGCCATTGTTAACAAGAGTCTCCTGCTATGAACCTGTTTGCATTTTAGAATCAGAGAAACTTTTAATTTATAACCTTTTAAGAATCGAGGTCTTCAGCTCTGATAATCTATGATAGTTATAGGTTCATTTCTATCCTCAAGGCTCAAGAACACTAATTGTTTTGTAACCTGTTCAAATATTTTTGCTAGTAATGTAATCAGTTATCTTTAGTTTCTCCTAGCTTTGGTCTTAGTAGTGGAGTTGAGAACATGCCCCCTTCCTTCTATCTCTGATTCTATACCTGCTTCTATAACTACTTAAATTCTCAAAGCCAGCGACAGCCCAGATGGAGGTATCGCTTTGGTATGTTTCCGTGTGTGGTTGCCTTTTTATTACACAGCTTTTAATATTTTTTTTCCTTGTAGTGCTGACGACTGAATCCAGGGCCTTGTGCATGCTCAGGAGGTGCTCTCCCACTGAGCTGTGTCTGCAGCCCTTAGGATTTCAGTATAAAGTTGCAGATGAATATTTTATATTAGACAATCTACTCATTACCTTAATATTTTATAACTACCCTAGACCTAGTTCCTTTTATCTTTGACTTATCCCACTGGTTTGTCACTTTAGAATTACTCCAGGAGCATTAATCAGACCCTTCTGTCTGAGCAAAATATTAGAATTAAGCAGGCATTCAGCACTTAATTGACTTCTTTTGTCTCATCAGTAGTTGTATGTGTTTAAATGTATTTGCAGGAAAAATAAGACTTGAAGGGAGCCTCTGAGTGTCTTCTTGTCCCTAGTGAGCATGCTCAGTGCCCAGTGTTTGATTCACAAATGCCATTTGCCTCCAGAGGGACTCAGGCCTCCTGGAAGAAGTGAACAGTGGCACGTTTGCAGTGAGAGGGGAAGGCAAGTGCACAGAGAGGATAGTTCTGTGTTAGGACATCATTTTAGGGTTATTGATATGAGTAGACACAGGGACTAACTTGAAGGTGCATCCTTTGATCAAACTTTAAGACACTTCAAACAAAATACTCATGACAGGGTTGGATATAATATTTTCTAAAGGTTATGGGGGGAAAAGCTTTTTATAACATTTGAAGAAAAGCATCCTTTAAATATATACAAAGCAATAACAAAAGCCTTTTAGCAACTGTCATTGTCATTAAATCTAGCAAAAAGTTGATTGATGGTAAAGCCTATTTCATGAAAGACAATTAAGGAACATTTCCTCATCCCGAGAGTACAGCTCTGAGTCGCAAGAGACACATCTGCTTTCATCCTGAGATCTGGCAGGCAGAAGTCCCCTCCTGAGCAGCAGCCACTGTAGCTTCTCATGAGGCCGCAGAAGCACATTTTACTATTTATGACATACTGCCAAAACCAGTTAGCGAGCATCTATGGAAATCTCTTCTCTAGACATACCTTTCTGCTTACAAAGAATTGAGAGTAACATGTTAGATTATATGGTAATCTAGAGTTTGAGACATTGGAGATGATAATTAAGTTGTACTTTTCAAATAGCCAATATGTTGGAACAAAAAGATGCCTGAGACAGCCACATGCAAGGTGTGATCTTTTATTGAGAAATAAAGTCAGAAAAAAAAAAAAAACCCTGTAAGACGTTTGAGGGATCTTTAGGAGAAATACAAAGGTGAGAATAGGTGTCAGATAACGTGGTATGGTTACTTTTCGTAGACGAGGTAAAAGTATTGGGTTTATATTTCCCTACCATATGCATGCAAAAGTTTAAGTTGACAAGTCATAATGTCTGCAGCTTATTTTAAATTGAAACTGATCAGTGACTGTTGAATTGTGATCACCCCTTAAACTTGTCTGTACCTATGTTTAAATGTAATAAAAATTGAGGCAAAAATGATTTATAAAGTGGTGAATGTGAGCTTTTTGTTTCAGGCTTAGAGAAACTGGGTTGAGAGTTCATCCTCTATGGGAATATTTGTCATCATAGAAATGGCGGATTGGCTCCCTTTTAAATGGAGTAAGCATACCCTGCTTTCTCTCACATTGAATGCAACTAATACTCAGGCCAGCTGTTAGGATACCCTGAAAAATAATGACAGCAGATTAAAGAAGGAAACTCATTTGAATCAAAGCATCGGGCACTTTGGGCATCTCCATAGGGTATGGTGGTGGCTGAATAGGCCAGTCACGTCTTTAAGCACTGGCCTCTGACCAGAAGAACCATGAGCCAACAGTGGTCAGCAAGGTCTTCATGACTTTATTTTTTTAATGTTTCTCTCTACTTGCGCTTGAAGGTGGATGTATTCCCATGGCATGAGTCAGAGGGAAGAACCTGAAGCCTTAGGTTTATAATCAAAAGGTCAGGAGGAGACTCTTGGGATAGAGTGTATCAAAAAAAAAAAAAAAAAAAAAAAAAAAGAAGCTCAAGAAGTGATTTGCAGACTTGTCCATTTGATCGTGGTGGTCATCATGGTCCATGTGTACAAAGCTCTCACTCTAGCTAGTACTCCGTTCGTGTTTGCGTTTTCCAGAGATACAGAACCAACAGAATTCAGTCTGTATTTAAACAGAACTCATTAGATTGGCTCACATGATAGAGCTGGAGTAGTCCAGCAATAGCTGTCTCACTCCAGAGAGGCTGAGAACCCGGTCTAATACTCAAGGCCTGGAGGATTCCTGGGCAGCCACTGGTATTTAGTCCTCATTGGAGAATCCCACATGCTTTCAAGCAAGCTAACCTAGTCTTGCATATGCAGCAGCAAACACGATGTCCCAAATACGATGAAAGGTGAGGACTGGCCGTGAGGTCCTCTGACCTCCATATGCAGGTTGTGGCTTGCACTCACACGTGTGCTCCCCACCCCCACCTCCTCTCAGAAAAAGCCAAACCCACTCCAATTTCTCTTGAGACTTCTTTAGTCCAAGAATAATTTAGAAATGCATTGCTCAACCTCAAAGGACTGAAGACATTCCCAGCTGATTTCTAATTTATTTCAGTTTTTGGGCTAATAGTTTGTATTATTTCTATTCATTATTTGCTGAGATGTGTTTTGAGGTTCAGAATGTTGCTTGTTGTGGTAAATATTTTATTGTCAGTTTAGGAAGATATAGTCATATATTCTCCGTCTCCCATCTCTTGTTTTGAGTTTTACATCTCTGTCGTCTTTGGACTCTGATAATCTTCCTGTAAAATCTCAGACTTCTAGTTGCTGAGTCCTGGACTCCGACTTCAGAAGGCTTTCTTACCTCTCCTATCCAAACACTAGCCAGGCCTGACCCTGCTAACCTTCCAGATGAGATTGGACACATTCAGGATAGCATGGCCATAGACTATCCTCTTTTCCTTATCACTACAGAAGAGACTGGAATGAGCTGGACGTATCTATCTCATATCTCATATCATATGATCATATCCTAGTTAAAAAGTTTCCAGTAACACCTTGCTCTTGGACACAAGCCTTTGTTTCAGAGTCCAAGTTGGGACATATTTTAAAATGCCAACCTTTTCCCTCCCTGCTAGTAATACAAGGAGATTTTTCTTCTGCTTTCTCTGTTTTAGTTTCCCTTCCTGAAACAACTCAGTGGAGAAGGATTTATTGTGGCTCACAGTTCAGGGTACTGTCCATCACGGTATGGAAGTCAGGGTGGCAGGAGCTTGAAGCAGCTGCTCACATCAAATCCACACACAGGAAGCAGAGAGCAGTGAATGCCAGTGCTCTGCTCACTTGCTCCTTTCCAGACAGTTCTGGATTCCAGCCAAAGTAATACTCTCAAGATGGGTCCTCCCGCAATTAGCCCAGTGAACAGTCCCTCAAAGACACGCTTACAGACTAAATAGTCTCCCACAGATCTGCCTGGAGAGATGGGGAGTGGGAGTCGGGGAGCACGTGGCCAGAAGGAAGACAAGAAAGAGGACAAAAACAATGAGTACACAAGAAGGAACGTATGACCTTGGTGTCAATAAGGATATTGATGGGAGAATGTTAAACTGATCTGGGTGTAGGAGCACACGCCTATAATCCCAGCACTTGGGAGGGAGAAGCAGGTGGATTTCTCTCCAGTTTGAGACCAGCCTGTTCTACATAGTGAGCTCTGGACTATTCAAAAGACAAGGGCTGGAAAGATGGCTAAGCGTGATTGCTGCTCTTCAAGTGGACCCGAATTTGGTCCCCAGCACTCAAAACCAGGAGGTTCACAACCATTTGTACCTCTAGGGCCAGGGAGGGGGTATCTGATGCCTTTTTTTGACTTCTGTGAGCAGCCTCACACACGTGTCATTCACTCACATACATAAATAAAAATCTTTTAAACCTGGTATTAAAAACTTTACTACAGTTAGCACAAAGTGCCTAGATGTGGTAAATCTAAAAGCAAGGGGATAGATGGGTCATTACGCACTCTGCCAGAGACAGGTCACACAGTCCTACAACTTCAAGGGGGGGGGGGCCTCTAACGGTCATTTCTAGAAGTAAAATTGGTCACCTTATCATTGGATGACATTACCAAGGAGTCAGTATCAACTGAACATTTCTGCGTGTCCCAAAGTGACCCTCAAAATAGTGAAACGACCTGTGGTTTTACAAAAGAGACAGAAATAGAAACTAAAACCTACAATCAGGGATTATTATTAAGATTTATCAAGTTAATATCAAGAGATAGTATGAAGCTAGGAATTATTAGCATAACAAATTTGAGCTTTTGAAATATGGGGCACTCCTGGTGTGTGGCACCCAGCAGCTGACAACTTTGTACTTGCATGGCCCTGCTAGAGTTCTCACACAAGTAGACAGAGGAATCTGCCTTTCAATCCCTCCCCAGCCAACTCCCCAACACAGGGAGAGAGAATGGCATTTTCTTTGGAAGTGCAGTACTGCTTACGGGTTGGCTGACTAAATTTTAAAAACACACACACAAGACTCTAAGTTAAATTCAAATTCCAGAAACATTTCAAATTATCTTTTCAGTCCGTCTCTTACTCATACTACAAAGCGTCCCTTGTTTCTCTGGAATTCAAATTTAGCTCAGTGCCTAGTGTTTTCTCCTGGAGACCCTAATTATAGGAACGAGGATAGTGATGATTGGGCTGGACTCTTCCCTAAGTCATACCCCATGAGAAGCTGGAAGGATGATCGGGCTGGGGGCTCTTCCCTAAGTCATACCCCATGAGAAGCTGGAAGGATGATCGGGCTGGGGGCTCTTCCCTAAGTCACACCCCATGAGAAGCTGGAAGAGGACGCTTCTTCCCCACCATGGGCTGCTGACTTGAGCAGCCACAGTCAGAGCTCCTGGATGTCCCGCTACCCCAGGAACCTGGGGCCCATTCCCAAGATTCGCTTGCCAGTGTAACACATCTCTCCTGCCCAACTTTATGCTGGGGATGAGTGCAGTCAAGGTAACAAACAAGGTCATGATTTGCAAAACCACAGACACTTTAATAAGTTACGAAAATAAGGAGTCAGTTTTTGCTATACAGAACGAAAATGCATCGATGGCTGTTGTCAGATAAAATTCTGTGATTTAAGTTGAGCACCGTGTTTGGCCCCCACTTGGCAGCCACGTGTCACACAGGAGTAAATAGAGTCAGAATGTTACCTCAGACCAACATTGGTACTAAGCACCATTTATATACTTAAAACAGACCAAGAAAGAAAACTTGTAAAATACAAATGAGAGGCTTATATACAAGATTCCACGGGGTTTCCGAAAGGGCCTCTTTAAATGTGGCCTGACCTCCCTGGGAATGAAGAACGACTCCCAGGTGCCTCATATTTTTCTGGGTGATGCAGGACAGTCTGGGTGACTACGTCGTGCCGGAAACCTTCAGAGGACACCTACCTGCCTTCAGAGGACACCTACCTGCCTTCAAAGGACACCTACCTGCCTTCAGAGGACACCTACCTGCCTCTGAGGAACACCCCAGAAATAAGAGCTTCATGGGAAGCTGAGGGTTGTTTCCAAGCATTCTCCAAACCATCCTCCCATGCTCGGGCATGCGCAGCTTCTCTGAGCCCAGTGGACACTGTGTTCCTTAGCCACACGTGTATGAGCACCACTAACTCTGGAGAGGCCTCGCGGTACATGGCCCAACGCACCAAGGATGTTGTCTCCCTCAAGGCTGTCTTGCTGGGGCTGTCCCATGTGGGGCTTCTGTGATTTGCTAGGATCTGACAATGGAGTGTTACTATCCCACAGCCCTTAGAATGGGTAAACTCAGTCATCCCAACTAGTACTAGTCCAGAACATTTCCTCTACATTCTACCACAGACTCAAACAAGAAGTACTCAGTTCTTTAGCCCAGGAGTAAACCCTGCTGACCTGGATTCAACAAATGCGGGCCAGCCATGGGATTCACTCCCAGCTTACAAGGGGGAAGGAGAACAGAATTGCTCTCAACCACATACCAGGAGGGGTAGTAAAGGGACATTTCCCAGTTTGGTTCTTTGGGAGCTGGAGCAGTGCAGGGTCGGGTGGGGGCAGAGGAATGGATGGTAAGAGGGTCTGGCTACCTTCTGGGAGGAAGGTTAAGCACCATCTTTATCTGGTGTCTATGCTCTGACTTCTTTCCATAGATCATTCACACAGACACCTCTCCCCAGCGCGCGCGCGCGCACACACACACACACACACACACAAGTTCACACAAGCATACAGAGCACCTCAAAATTTAATGGAGGAGCAGCCACAATGGTGTCAACCCAAGTCTCAGCACCCTAAATTCTGCGAAGGGCTGGGGAATGTCAATAAGGAAGATGAATCTTAGATCTACAGTTGATGAGGACACAGAGGAGAAGCCTTAGAATTCTGGCCAGGCTGGGCCCAGCTAGAGCACTAACATGCCCTTAGGTCTTACTAAGGTGTGGGGCACTGGAGTAGCATGCTCACAAAATGCCAGCAAATACGCCTTTGCCCACCACCCTCCTGTCACCCTTCCCTTCCTCCCTCCCATTTTCCTCCCATTCATATCTGGCTCACTGTAGTGTCTATTCCTGGTTGTCAACTTGACTATATCTGGAATGAACTACAATCCAGAATTGGAAGGCTCACCAGTGACCCTTATCTGGAGGCTAGAAGATAGAAGTTTCTGACCTGGATCTTGGTATGGAGATCTTGAGGCATAGTGGCTATGCACTCCAGAAGATTAAGACAGCGGGATCTCTGAGTTCAAGGTCATTGGGATTAAAGGTGTGGTGGCACACACCTTTAATCTGGGCTACACCTTCTGCTGGAGGCCATATAAGGACATTGGAATAAGGGAGTTGCCTCTCTCGCTCTTTGGCCTACTTGCCATGTGGAACTGAGCAACTGCTAGATCCTTGGACTTCCATTCACTACTGAACCATTGTTGGGAATTGGACTACAGACTGTAAGTCATCAATAAATTCCTTTACTATATAGAGACTATCCATAAGTCCTGTGACTCTAGAGGACCCTGACTAATATACTCACCAAACACCATTCTACCCCAAACAAAAGTCATCTGAGCTTCTAAAGAAAAAGGTAAAGTGGGGCTCCCACCTCCCACCCTGTACGTCAGATTGCAGACCAGATTGCCACGTTCTAGAACATCTAAAGGTTGGAGGTGGGCAGGGGCAAGGTCAGACCATAGGCAAAACCCATTCTCGGAACCTGAGGCCCCACAGCCTGGCAATCTACCACCATGGTGGCAGAACTGGGACTCTAGGAAAGAGAGAGTCCTGGTTCTTGGACCACATGTTGGGTCATCCCAGCAGAGTGGATGACTCCATCATTCTTCCTCACTGGGTCTTTTAGCCCAGGCTATCAGAGAAGAATAGTGCGACTCTTCTACCACAGCCATGGGTAGGGGCAGCAAGTAAGGCCATGGTGAAGTGGAGAAGAGAGAAGTGGTCCTTGCCGCCTTTGACCCAATGGCTCTTGTTCAGAACTGCCCTCGAATCCCCCCATTACAGAATCTCATCAATTTCCTGGAAAGAACTAGATAGATGCACAGCCCCTGCTCAGCAGAGATCAAAACACCGCACACATTTTGAGCACCAGGTTTTGAAACTGCACCAGGTAGTTAGTAGTTAAAACGGAAACCTGTGGTTGGAGCCAGGTGGAGCTAGACCTGAAATTCCTGGGTGACCTCAGCCCCACAACTTAAAGGATTCTGAGGACAGGAAACAGAGGTATCTGGAAGTGCAACCTATGACAAGGCTCGGCTTGTAGGGAAGCTATATGTCACACTGGCAGCCATGGCTAAAGCCCACCAACAGCTCTAGGTGGGCTTTCTTCTCTGATTGATCAGAGCCCTATACTACTGGTTACCACACTTATCCTATCCTCTGCCTGGCCCTTGGGGTTGGTTTGACTCATGACCTCCACTTAGTTGTACTCAACCTGGCAATTGATCTATAAATAAAACACTATGTCACCTGTCACCTAAGAGTCCCCAGCGGTCTCATCTCTTTGTCTGGGGACTGGTCATCATCAAGGAAATGAAGGTTCTCAACCATTGCTTAGTAAGTTGGAGCAAAATTTTTCTCTCTGGGAGTCATCCCCCTTGACCTCCCATCATTGATAAGAAACTAGGGAACTTGAATATTCCTGTCCACTCTCCACTTAAGATCACCGCAAGATTTAGGTCATTCCTTTTTTTTTTTCTTTTTCTTTTCTTTTTGGTTTCTCGAGACAGGGTTTCTCTGTGTAGCCCTGGCTGTCCTGGAACTCACTTTGTAGACCAGGCCGACCTCGAACTAAGAAATCTGCCTGCCTCGATTGAGGTCATTCCTAACCTGGAAAATACATGTTAGGCTGATTGTCACATGCCCCCACCCACCCCAATATATTCTTTTGTACCATTTTCCATGCATTCCAAACCTTCTTGGAAGCAGGGTTTTTGGCTTCATTTTCCACAAACACAGGATTTGCTAACTTGGGGAATATATCTATAAGCAAGGGGAAAGGCTGTTGATGCGAATCTTTCTATTTTTATTAGAACTTTCCCGGCTTCTCTTTCCTCTGCACTGCATTAATGAGCTCCTGGATTCTTTGGTTCCTTGTCTTTACATACAGGCTTGGCCGTCGAGGGATCAGGTTAGGAGACGGGACCTCTTCATCCACACCATGGATTTTGTAGGGGACATCCACAGCATTGGTTTCTGGGTGATCTTCAGTGGCATTGGTGCTAGAGACATTGAGGGGAGCCTCCAAAGGAGGCCCCGGAGAAGGCTGCACCTGTGTAGCTACAGTGGGCCCCGGGAGTGTGGGCATGAACACATCGATGTCATTGTGCTTCCCGGGAGGAGGCTCCACACCTCCGTCCTCTGTGTTGCTGAGGTTTCGGGGCGGGTTGCAGGACTTGCAGCAAAGCTTGTTGTAGCTGGGGATGGAGCAGTAGCGAGACAAGACTTCCATCCTACAGAACATTGACTTGTCGCCTTGGCACTGGTCCTCTGAAAGACAAGAGTGGGAGAAATAACCAAGGGACAAGGTGAGGGGGAAATGTACCCACCGCCGAGTGCAGGTGCAGATTGCTGGAGGAGGCGTGTGACAGAGTCCAGAGGCAGCACAGAGGCAGTGAGCTGGTGTGGAGAGTCAGGATAATTGCGGTGTCTGCGTCTCTGAGCAGGGCAGCAGCCACAGACCCCCACCTGGACTGCGCCCCTCCTGCGAGCAATCCCCAGCTGAACCCACTTTTCCGGGCTGTCTCAAAAGTTGAAACAGAAACGGAACCTTTCTGCTCTTAATAGAGACTCCAAGTTCAGCCTCACGGATGGGACTTCGCTAGATCTTCACACAACACCTCAGTGGAACCTCAGTGTAGTTTGTGGCAGGACTTGACTCTATGGTCATCTACAAGTAGTAACTATAACAAAATTCAACCTAAAAGAACCAGCTCCTAAAATCGAACACAGCCCTTCAACTGTAGCCTCACTGTGTGCCACCTCTTCTGGCCTGGCCTTCCAATGTGTTTCTGTCACAGACTAAAGACTCAGACTTGTGCGGGCCTTTGGACATTTGCCCAAACTTATCTGCTGCATCCTGTCCTGGCAGAGCTGACCCAGCCTGAGGCCTGGCCACACTGAACTTCTGGCAACTTCCAGACAAGCTCAATACCTTCGCATGAGGCTAATCCTTCTCAGGACATCCTCATTCCTCCCCAATCCAGAAATTGATCATCCCTGCCCCAGTTTACATGGAGAGCGCTAACTCTCTCTTCAGAATTCCCCTGCCTCTCTTTTCCCTGGTCAATCCCCAGATCTGTGTGTGACTCAGTTATTCAGCCAATTGCCACCCCCTCCCCCATTCATTGTTTTTTTTTTTTCCCAAATGTCGCTCTCTCTTCTCTTTCCCCCTGTAACTCATTCTAAAACCTAAACTGAGGTGATTTATGGAACATACTCAATATAAAATAACAAGTCACAGTCACAGGGATGTTCCACATCCCTCAGACAAGCACAGGCTGACCTCTCCTAGGAGAGAAAACGCCCCAGTCTGTGGCTTCATGGCTCCCTGCCTTCTTCACTTGCCTAGCTGACAAGTTCACATTCAGTTGTTAGAAAAGGTGACCAGAGTCTGGCTTTTTCATCACCACGAGAGTCCCCAAACAGAGCCTCAGGCGATATCTGAACCAGTCCCAAAGGTGAGTCAAAGGATACATTCAAAAATATAAAACAGAAACATGAAAATAATGAGCACGTCCAGATTTGGAAAACCCTGGGTTTTAGATCAACAAAGCCACAGTCCAGAAAAATAGAGAGAGGTATACCACCAGAGGCGGGGCTGAGCTTTGAGTGGTCCAAATAAGCAGGAAATGTGTCCAGCTGCAGGTGCCACGGACGGGAAGACGTCCCGAAAACAAAGCAGCCCATGAGGAGAAGCCCAGGGTGTCCTAATACTGCGAAGAGAAATGTGCTCACCACATACTAGGAAGCACAAAGGCTTCAGGCTGAGGGCCAGCAGAACACAACAGTTAGGATGACTGGTAGCTTCTTCAGAGAAAGTGTTTCCTGGATGCCCAGTACATGAAGAATGTGAAGCACATTTCATTTGATGTTAGAGTTGGGGGCCCAGGGTACCACTCACTCCCTTCCCATCACTATCTGCAACTTACTGGCAGCTACTGAGGCTGAACAGTGTAAAAGCATTGACCACAGTCCTAGGGACATAAGGAGGGCTTTAAATAAGATGTTCCTGTGTGAACATCTCCCACGAAATAAGCTTTGACAAAGGAAGAAGCCAGCCACAGGAGGCCACTACTCTTGTCACACCATGGTGCTCTGTCCTGTTCCTGTATCTTTTCCTTTAAACAAACAACAAAATGTCACTAAGCAACTGTGTCCTCATTTGGCTGACTGTCTCTCTCTCATCAGTCTGGGGTAGCTTAGGTCTGAAATTTTTCCCCAAAGGCTCATGTGTTAAAGGCTTGATGCTGTTGAAAGATGGTAGAACCATTTGTAGGCAGAGACTAGTGAGAGGAATCTAGGTTCTGGATGGTGTGGCCTTGAAAAAGATACTGGACTACAACTCCTTTCTGTCTTTCCTTTTGCTTCCCAGCTGGTAGGGGGACAGATGTCCTTTGTCATGTGTTCCCACATTACTACCACAGACCCATGGACTGAAAACCATGAAATAGATCATAAGCCAATATAGCTATTTTTTAAATCTCGGGTATCTTATCACAGTTCTGGAAGCTAACAGCAGCCATGCTGAATCAAGAATTACCTATAGTAATCAGGGAACTATATAGGGCCATGGGCCAGATTCATCCTTTCACCTGGTTTTATAAATAAAGTTTTATTGAAACACAGCTACATTTATTATCATTGACCACTTTTCCACCATAACAACTATGGCATAGCTGTGGCAGAGGCCAGATAGGTTCCAGTGCCTAACATGTTTGTTGTGTGACTCTCTTCAGAAAATGTTGCTTGACTCTAGGTCAAGACCATCCCTGGATTAGCAGTTGGCACAAAGACAGTGATCAGTTAATGGAGAAAGCTCTGAGCATCTCCACCCCCTTCTGCAGGATGCTGCCTTTCCACCAGCGTGCCAGGTAGACTTCTTTGAATCCTCAGACTAAAAAGCAGAGCTTCAGTTTTGAAAAATTAAAACCATCTTATGAACAAATAAAAAACCCCACTGGTTAAGAACTTGGTATATTAATATCAACGTAGAAAACCACATCAGTTAGCCCTGTGTTTTATTCCTGGGATGTAACCATCTGCAAGATCAAGAGGTGGTTATAATCCTTATTGAAAGTACACCAGTGGTTGTGTCTTTTTAAACAATACCAGTAACCAGGAAGCTCTCCAAGATCAAGGAGCTGAACTGTGTGTCCTGAGTCTCTGGCTGGCGAGAGGTTACAGAGATAAGTTTGATTTTATGATATTTGATCTTCCATTCCATTCCCAGTAGGAAACAATAGCAAGAACTCTCAGATTTTTGTTTTTAAATAGGATCTCATATGTAGACCAGGTTGGTTTTGAACTCACAGAGATCTGCCTTCCTCTGCCTCCTAAGTGCTGGGATTAAAGATGTGAGCCACCAAGGCTGACCAAAATTATTGGCTTCTAAGAAATGATGGTAAATCACTGAGAATGAGCACATTGTTCCTAAAGTCCCCTTAAAAGCTAAGCACGGGGGGGGGGGGGGCTGGAGAGATGGCTCAGCGGTTAAGAGCACTGACTGTTCTTCCGAAGGTCCTGAGTTCAAATCCCAGCAACCACATGGTGGCTTACAACTATCCTTAATGACATCTGACTCCCTCTCCTGGTGTGTCTGAAGACAGCTACAGTGTACTTACATATAAAATAAATAATAAATAAAATCTTGAAAAAAAAAAAAAAGCTAAGCACGGCCAGTCCTGGCCAGCACTTGGATAGGAGAAATTAAGTCATCTGCGTGCCTCTTCTCTTGTCTTGGTGGTATCTGAATTCCACCTGGATTATCAGTTGCTTCCTGCTAGTTTTCTTTTCTCTTTTCTTTTCTTTTTTTTCTTTCTTCTTCTCTCTCTCTTTTTTTTCTCTCTCTCTCCCTCCCTCCCTCCCTCCCTCCCTTCCTTTCTTTCTTTCAAAAAGATTTATTTATTTATTTTATATATATGAGTACACCATTTCTCTCTTCAGACACACCAGAAGAGGGCATCAGATCTCATTACAGATGGTTGTGAGCCACCATGTGGTTGCTGGGAGTTGAACTCAGGACCTCTGGAAGAACAGTCGGTGCTCTTAACCGCTGAGCCATCTCTCGAGCCCCCACTAGTATTCTCGAATGCCTTTCTAACACTTATCACTTGTTTTAGGAGAAAATTGATACTAGGCTCATTCACGGAAGACAAGCACTATAGATAACATCAAACATGAATACCGAGGAAAAGCGAAGTCAATTTAAAAATCAAATTCGAATCCCCCAGTCCCCAGGAGGAGAGTTCTGCACAGAACTCTAAGTTAGAGAGACAGTAAAGTGTGACAGATGCTGGGAAAGGCCCAAGGCAAGAATTTCTCCCTGGTGTCATAAAGGAGAAGCAGTGGGTATTGCTGGGAGCAAATGCATCCTGGTAAAGGAGTTGTGGTTTCCCGAGCCCATTTATCATTCTAGAGCCCATGAAACTGATTTACAAAGTGAGCAGCATTTTTCCCTTCCACCATGGGACTTAGATGTGCCCCGTGCAGGTGGCATCCTGGGCCATCAGGAGCCCTAACGCAGGGTTCTTGTAGAAGACAGCTAATCTTGACTCATCTCTGGGGAGATGGCAGAGGGATAGAGCGCTGTTGATACCACTCTCCTAGGGACTCTAGTTTCTCTTCAGCTATGATTCCTTTGATTGACAGAGTTGTGGGCAGTGGATCCAGCCATGGCTCCTGGAACATCTTTGGAGTCTGGGGACTGGGTTGCCAATCCCATTTCCTAGATGTTGGGCCATCTTCTATTGTTCTTTCTTGTGCTTCTTGGACTTTCTTACTGCTCCCTAGCACAATCATGAAGCAGGAGCCCCACCTATAGGATTGCAGGTGAAGAGGTCTCTGCTGAATCTTGATCCACTGCCTAGTTATTGTCAGTATGTGACAGAACACAAGCCCTGTGGCTACTAAGAACAGACCCTAGGAGGCACAGGCAGGCAGAGCTGTGCACATCTATGCACACACACACACACACACACACACACACACACACACACAAAACTACTGCTCTGCTTCTCTAAGCTGACTTTCCATGACCACACCTCCCCCCATCTCTTGGCTGATGGGCACCTACTCTTTAGGAACAGGCATCTCAAGGCAAGGCAATCACATGACAGTGGTTCAGGAGACATAACCTAGACCCCACACTTCTGCTCTGATCCCCAAAAAGGGAGAAGCCATCATCCCGGGCAGCACCTAAGAGCAGAAAACTGAGACATCTCTGCAAGGTGTTCACTTAGTACTGACAGTGCAACCCTAAGCCCTTGGAGTGCGGCAGCCCTATTTTGAACATGTCTTTGGGATATGTGTTAGTGGAAGATGGGCCCTAAACATCTATGTTGGGCAGAGTGGTGGGGTGGGGTGGAGGACAGCAAAGTCACTGGAACCAGAAACCAGGTGGTGGATGCTACAGGATGCTGCTACCTATAGCACCTGAGCACTGCCTGCCAGGAAGGTGATGGGAACAAGCCACCAGCCGAGCAAACCCAAGCTCCCAGTTGAACTGAACTTTTTTATTGAGTTTATTTGTGAGATGCATGACAAGAGGTCTTTCCATCATTAGTAAGAATAAAAGGTCATTTTCACAGTCACTTTGGCACACGCTAATGTCTCATGGAGAGAAAGAAAGAAAGGAAGAAAAAAAAAACAACAGAAAAGCAACGACGACAACGGAACCTACGTAATTACGTCATTAAATACATACAAAACACTAATAAAATATCCCTGATAAACCAAAGTGCGTACAGACAGGAGGCAAATGCCCAGGACCGTGTCGCGCCATCTGCGACCACACAGATCACTCACATTGCCTCGTCAAAGTTGGAAGTTAACAGTCGTGAGAGGGTTAATTTGCAGTTACACACCAATTATTTACATAACAGTAATTAGTGCCACGGGAAGTAGGAGGAGGCTTGGCTGCATGGTCCAGCAGGAACTTGAATTATTAACAGATGAAGGTGGCTGGGGCCAGGAGGGGCTGGTGGGACTGTCAGTTGGGAGTGCTACATTGGTCACGGCTAAGGACCCAGGTGTGTCACCCTCTGGGTGTAAGGCCGCGCTGTGGGAACCCCTTGTGGGAGTCTCCACAAAACAGTCAGCGCCAACTGGCCAGGTGGGCATCAGAGGGGGGACCCCTTTTGTCAGAGTGCCTGCTAAGTCCCTTCACACACAGAAGGCTCAGGGAGGAAGCAAGGCCATCTGGATTTAGAAACCTTACCCTTGGCAAAAGGTGGGCAAAATGGGTGGAGTCCCCCTAGATCTTCAGTGCCTGCCCCCTACTTGGATCACATCCCCCATCTAAGGCTGGAGTTAGCAGCCAATTCTGTTAGCTTTCAACTTTAAGGCATCTTCTACATAGTGTTTCTAAGCAAAAAAGCAATAAAAATTGAGGTATTCTGTAGTTGTTCACACTGGTAGGTGAGGCACATCCATATCTGTCAATCAGTCAATCATCAGTCAATCAATCACACTTTCAATCCTCTGAACGGGTCATGTGCACAGGACAATAAAAAGGCCATTGGAGCAAATGGACAGAGAATGGAAGTGGTGGAGTCCATGATGTCCCATCTCAGGGACACGCCTCCCTGCCTCCTCCTCCGTATGATTGGACCCCCGAGAGAACAGGGGCTACGGGGACCAAGGGCCATGTAGGTTGGGTGCAAAGGCCGGACGGAAGCAGGCCATGGTTTCACAAGTCGGAAAGGACACACTCAGCAAAGGGCAACAGCAGCAGAGACAGCAGCAGCAGCCAGGAAGCCCCTGACACCGCAGGAAACTTGGGGTCTGTCACCCCGGCACGGGAGACCGGGAGAAAAAAACTGCACACCGCACACCGTAGAGACCCCTGTGGTCTCAACTCAATGGTGGGTGGCGTCTGAAAGGGGATGGGGCTGGCTTCCCCTTGGAGGTGACCCGCAGCTTCAGCCTGGAGGAATGTGGCCCAATGAGGTGGTCGCCATAGCGAGGTGGTCACACTCGCACAGTGGCCTCAGGCCCCTCCGGCACCACGACAGATCTTTGCCCCTTTACAAGCTATCACAAAACCAGGTCCTGGCCTCCCTACAAGAGGCCGGTGTCCCCAGACCAGGCCTCCTTGAGGCTGGCCCTCACTTGTGGCCACCAAGTGGTACAAGCTCAGGAGGAGCAGGCCGAGCACACAGGCCCGGAGAAAACAGATTCAACCGAGAGAGCGCTCAGCAGGAGTCAGGGAAGCTTTCCATAGAGAAAGAGGAGGGGAGCCCAAGGCAAGCTCCACAAGGCGCAGGGCATGCACTGGAGGGCAGAGGCAGAGTTATAAACGGGTCGGTTACTTGACGAGATCTTCTGGATAGGTGAGTCAGGATCAGGCCGGGACAGCCACTGAACCACGTAGCTCTTCTTGGAGGGATCTGAGCCGTTTCCTGGAAGGAAAAGAGGAGGTCGCATGCAGCTGCCAGGACCCCACGAAGGACCCTCACTGCACACACGTCAAACAAGCATGAATGCACGCACGCACTCACGCACGCATGCACGCACGTACGTACGTACGCACGCAAGCACATCTAGAGCAAAGTGGCTTGCTCCCAGGCATCCTGAGGCCTGGAGCAATAGAGTGCATGGTTCCTTCCGGGATAAACTGATCTAGTCTCCTGCCTCTCTGCCAATCATCCTGGGACCCAGCTGTATTCAGTGTCTCGCCAACTGCCCACAGCCCTCAGGCTGGGCCACTTCCCAATCCATGTCCCGTTCTGTCATCCTCTGTACCCCATCTTACTTCCAGAGCTCCTTGTCACTCAAGCACTGTACTGAAGAAACATGGTGAGGATGGTAAATCCTGACACCACCCCCACCAAGAATGTCACTTGACCTCTTGTCCTCTATCCTCTGTAGAAGAGAATAGTGAGGGATAGCGTCTAGCTTGAATTGCTGTGTGGACCAAAATGTTGAAACACATGTAACACGGGACCAGGAATCTACACAGTGCTCTGATTGTTGTTCTCAAGACAGAGCACCCTCTAATCTCATGGGCACACCCTTCCTATACCGGGATCTCTATTGTATGAGCCACAACATGTTGGCTAGCACTGTCCTGCTGTGCTGTGGTTCACTGTGGATCACTGGAGCTGAAGGCTATAACATCATGCATGCTATGAAGGCAAGAATGGGCAGAGACTCCTCCTCTGTGCACACCAGGGCATGTCCAAGGATACCCATATGTCACCCCCCACCACCCCAATCCCATTTCCTTCTAGGGAAAGTCTCAGCCCTGGCTGGAAGTGCTCAAGTTCAAGTACACCCATGGCAAACGCAGCCATTTTGGAAGAAGAACGGCATTTGATTTCACCAGGCTTCCATCTCCCCTTTCCTAGACTGTTTCATGCTGGGGTTATACAGGGGCGGCACAGGGCTTACGGGGACAGGGTGCAAGCCTGCAGATCCTTGCCGTCTCCGGTCGCTCCTCCCGGCAGACACCAAAATTATCATCTGCAGTGCGACAGAGCACTGGCCGTTCCTGGGTGCCGTTGCCACAGGTTACCGAACACTGTAGGTACAGAACCATCAGTCAGGGTCACCTCCCATGCTGGACCTCAGACAGCTCGTGCTCCTCAGGCATGTGACTGGTGACCCATGGGACATGGTGTGGGGCAGAGTGTGGGTTTTGTCCCATGGAGGCTGCCTAGAATGCACACGTCCATCTCTCAGGGCTACTGTGATACCCGGAACTTCTGGGTCCTCCCTCCTTCCCACGGTTTGGATGTGATTTAAGTATGTCATCCCAGACCTGTGTGTTGAAAGCTCTGCCCCAGTGGGGTGGTAATGAAGAGGAGATCAAAACCTAGTGGGAGGCTTCTCCTGCCGGTTTGGACCTTGGCTGCCTGTCCTCTGTGGACTCATTCTCCATGTGCAACTTCATGCTGCCATATATCATAAGGTCCTCACTCATAAGGGTAAAGTTGATGTCGCTAACACTGTGGCCTTCAACATCCAAACCCATGAACTAAAGAAGCCTCTTTATACAGTAGCCAGAGACCCTCTACACTGCCAGAAAGCCCTAGGAAGAGTCCTCAAAAAAGTAAAAGCAGATATGACCCATTGATCCTGGGTATACACCCAAAGGATGCAAAGTCAACATACCACAGAGGCATCTGCACATCTGTGTTTATTCTGTGCTGGCACAGGAAATGGACCCAGCCTACCTGACCATCAACAGATGCATGGAGAGAGAAAAAGATGGTACGTATATGCATGTTTGTGTATGTGTGGGTTCATATATGATGCGCAGGTGGTGCACATGCATGAATTTGTATGTGCATGTGGAGATCTGGGGCCAACATTCAGAGTCTTTCGGACCACCCTCCGGTGATTTGAGGGTTTGTCATTAGAAGTCAGACTTTGCTGACACGGCTAATCTAGTTAGCCAGCTTGCTCTTGGCATTCCATTGCTGAGTCAGCTCTGGACCTCTGGGCAGGCTACTATGCCTGCCAGGCATTTACATGGATACTGGGGAATCCAAACTCCAGTCTTCATGCACAGCAAGTGTTTTAAACACTGGAACCATCTTCCTAGACCCTACACAATGGGATATTCAGTCATAGAGACACATGGAGAAAAACAAAAGATGACATTTGCTAAGAAATAGAATTAGAGATCATATGAAGTCAAATAAGCTGGGCTCAGAAAGACATTCTATGCCTTCCCATATGTGGAACTGTGTGTGGGGGTGTGTATGTGTGGTAGGATGTGTGTGTGGCATGTGTTTGGTGTGTGTATGTGCTATATGTATGGGGGTGTGGTGTATGTGGATGTGTGTGGTATGTGTATAGGGTGTGTGTATGTGTGTGTGTGTGTATTGTGTGTGTAGTGTGGTGTGGTGTGGGAGTATGTGGTATATGCAGTTGTGCGGTGTGGGGGGGGCTTGGGGTGTGTGTATGGTGTATGTGGTGTATGTGTGTGTGGTGTATGTGTAGCATATGCGGTGCATGTGTGTGTGTGTGGTATGTATGTGTGTGTGTAAGGTCCTGACACTCTTGAGGAATACTATTTGGGGAAAGGAAAAAAGGAGAGGAAGGGCAGTGGGGAAGTGATGTGACTTAGAAGGAAATGCAATGGCACATGTATCGGAGGATATTAGAATGAAACCCTCTACTTTGTGTGCCAACTTCACAGTAGAGAGGATAATTAGACAATGGAGGAAGGCAAGGCTGTTTCCAGGAGAGGATATTAAGCATAGCCGCCTACAACTCCCCCTGAAAAAGGCACTCAAGCACCTCATTATAGCAATGGAAAATGGTTGCTGCAGCTCTCCAGCTGAAGGATGCTGAAGGCCCAGGAGAGCCTGTAGTGGGCTGGGGCTCCTGCAACATCTCCCATCCACCCCTGGGAGCCTTGGCAGTCACTCCTCTAACCCCTCTAGATGCAAGGCTCTGGTACCCTCTACCCCTACCTCTGCCACGGCTTCATGACCCTGGCGAGCAACCAGAAGTGCACTCTTACCTGACTCCTGGCACTGTAGCCTCATTCGGCCTCACTCTGTGTGTGTGTGTGTGTGTGTGTGTGTGTGTGTGTGTGTGTGTGTGTTCAACTCAGCAGACCTGCTATTCTCAAGTGTTTCACATTCCTAAGCAACAGCCTGTTTTGAGAAATGGTTCTTGTGCAGTTTCTGGGAACCTAACCCCTGGAAGGTTCTGGGTGGTAAGAAAGTTCCTGCTTGCATGGGTCCTTGGGATAGGCTGCACTAGCTTTGCTAGATAGTTTAAACCAGCAGTGCAATGTATGCATGGCAAGTATCTGCTTTCCTTCCGTCTAGGATCTGAGGTCCATCCTCATGTACCTCGGTCCCTAATGGAAACCCTGGACCTCCATGCTGTGGCCCCCACCAGTGCCCTGAAATCTGAGCTTTGGCCTGGAGGGCAGGGCCTGTATTAAAACTGGAATGCTCCATCTACCGCAGTCTTATTCGAGCTCAGTTTGGGATCAAGGGCATAGAGCCAAGAGAACAGCTTACCTGGGACCAGGACCCAGCCCGCCACCGCCCAGGGCAGAGCTCACGGTTGCAGGCCCGGCGGCTCTCGGGACGGTGATCGTTGCAGTGTTTGGTGTGCACGGAGCGGGTGGTGTTGTTGTGCAGAGGTTGTATACAGCGGACGGAGCGCACCTGCATGCCAGTTCGCCCACAGCTTTGAGTACAAGGCTCCCATTCACCGGTGACCCACCTGCCAGGGCAGAGCGGCAGGTGGTCAGGGAACCAGTCTGGCTGTGTGTGGCTCAGGTGGGCAGTGAGAACAGAGAGGTCAGCCCGCTCCTGCCTGCAGCTGAATCTCCTTGCTTCACAAAAGCATCTGCCATGTGTTCAGGCTTGCATAAAGGGGAAACAGAGGCTCGGATACTCTCCTGCCTGTCAGAGTTGGAGAGGCTCTGCTGGGGCTGGTGGCCTGAAGGGTTTGCCTTCTGTCTATCCCCCACAGGGCCCTGGGCATGACCATAGTCTCATCTTCTGATGGTGCAAATGAACCCTCTCTAAGCAAAACTCAAGAGCAGTGTAGACTCCCTGAGCCTCTGTCCTTGCATGTCCCTTACCCCACCATCTTCCCTAACCTGGGCCAAGATATGCATCCTGCCAAGGTCTGAGGGTCTGAGGATCAATCCTGCTGCTTAGAAACATCTATTAAGCATTGGAAGCCAGCCCGGCCGCCCAAGCCTGTTTCCCCACCCACGTGTTGTCAATACTTCCTCTCTTTTCTGATATGTACACGGAGCTTCGGTTCAGTTGGCAGAAGTGGGCCTATACCTTTAACCTACTGTATGGTGGGTAAAGAGCCCAACACCCTACAAGATGCCCGGCCCAGGGCTTCCAGGAAGTCCAGTTTCCTCCCTCCCTCCCTCCAGGGCGTGCCCCTGGGCTGTGGCCCCTCCCAGCACTCACACAGGCTGGGAGCACTCCTGAGGGTTGCAGGCTCGTCGGATGGCCTTGGGCTTGGCGAGGGCACTGCAGAAGGCTCGGTGTACCATCTTGCTGTCCAACCTCCGGCGGCAGCCATACTTAGTGAACTGGGACCCTGAAGACAGAGTGCTTGAAGGAGCTCAATGGGATGGTGGGACCCCCAAGCGGGCTTGGAGAAGTAAGGCGTCTACCACCGAGTATTACCCCATTCTCCTCTCTTTTTGTTTGTTTGTTTGTTTCCTATATTATCCAGGTTAGCCTTGAACTCATTCTTTATCCCAGTATTACCCCAAACTTATAACCCTCCTGCTTCAGCCCTCCAAGCTAAGATTACAGGCTTGTGTCACCATGCCTATTCCTCCTTGCCCTTAAAATGATGTGAAGGGTGAGAAGGGAGCCTTGGAAGGATATAGCAAGGACCCCGCCCTGCACCCAGCAGAGAGGGCAAGAATGCAGACTCCTTGATGGCTTCTGAGTCACAGGGAAGGCTCTGCTCCCCTCTATGACTTAACCATTATTTTCTATCTTGGGGTCTGGCATCAATGAGGCAGGGGCACCTAGAGTGCGTGACTCCTTTTTACCACTGTCTCCTGCATCCTTTCTCAGTGTGGGTGCTACTGGGAAATATCTAGGGTATCTAGAGGATAGAGGTTAAGAGGGGGTGGTACTTTTAAACTACCTACAATGTAAGTTACCCCATCCCAGGATAGAGAATAATGGAACCTGAGTTTCCATAGTACCTAGTGTATATACAAGAGAATCTAAGCACAGCCAAGCGGCCTTCCCTAGTTGGGGCATCTGAAAGCATCCTGGGACGTAGAAGAGAGGCACTGGCCCACAGGAAGGGGTTGAGGGACAGTGAGGAGAAGCTTGTACAGAATCCCCCAGGGAAGCACTGCGTGTTCAGGGAAAATCACTCGCTGTGGATTAGGAAAGGATGGGAAAGGCCTGGTCTCTATCCTGCAATGCCAGCTTGGGGTGGAGCCTTCAAGAGGTAGAGCCCCTTAGGTCATGGGGAGACTGGGAATCCAGCCCTTTCCTCCCTCTCTTTGCTTCCCAGCCACCTGCTAGGCTAGGCAGGGAAGACCAGCAGCTTCCTCTGCTGTCTGTCTGCCCCTGCCATGATCTGGGCCAGAACCTCTAAAATCATGAGTGGAAATGGAGTTTTTCTTTCTGTAAGTTGATCACCTCAAGGCTCATCACAAGCACATATACTTTTCTCGAGACTGATACAGCCTGGACACTATCTGGAGGCTTGCCTGGACCTCAGAGGCCACAGGAAGAATTTTGGCTTTTGTCTCACAAAAGGAGCTACTGGAGGAATTACAATACAGGAGGGGGGCAGGGTCTTGTTCATATCTTCATTTTATTTTTTTTTTGTGTATGTGTGCATATATGCATGTGTACACTCTGTGGAGTGCCTGAGGCTGATGTCGGCAATCATCCTTGATTTCTCTTCCATTTGAGTTATTGATACAGGGCCTCACAATCAAATCTAAAGCTTGCCAATGTGGTTAGTATAGATACTCAGATTGCCCTGGGGATCCCCTGCTCTCTTGCCCTGCAAGGCTAGACTTGCATGAGGGCTTCCACGCCCACCCTGCTTTTACATATGTTCTGGGGATCTAAACTCTGGTGCTCACGCTTGCCAGGCAAGTGCAGTAGCCACTGAGCCATCTCTCCAGTGCACATTCATTCCTTTAAAAGGTCGTTTTGGACCTCGAGTGGATCCACAAGGGTCAGCGGGAGAATGGGGGGTCAGCGGGAGAATGGGGGGTCAGCGGGAGAATGGGGCTGGACCAGATGGAGGTGGGGTGTGGAGATGGAGCATCAACAAGGCAAAATTGTTGGGGTTTGTCTAGTGCTGTGTATACAAATGCTAAAATCTGAACCCCAAGATCTGGCTGCCCTCAGAGTGGATTCTGAATACGTAGGCCTTTGTTGTGTAAACCTTGTTCCCCAATTCCTCCCCCAAACCAAGTTCTATGGGTCATGTATTTGTATGTAAAGCTATTGGTTAAATAAAAGTGTCTACAGTCAATTACTGAGGAGAATAGAGGTAGGCAGGACTTGAGTTACTGGGCTGGGCTGGAGAGAGAGAGAGAGAGAGAGAGAGAGAGAGAGAGAGAGAGAGAGAGAGAGAGAGAGAGAGAGGGAGAGAGAAAACAGGAGGAAGTCCCCAGTAGATGTGATGGATCAGGAGCACATGGTCGAGTGAATTGCCCCCTGAGGGCAGATTGGTAGAGCAGAAATAACTTGGCCAACCCCATCAGCAAGTACTTGGGGGCTCAGCTGGGGAATTAACAGTCTAGTGTATAGAAAAATAGATTAGAGGTAATTCACCAGTAATTGTGCAGGAGCTGATTAAATAAATCAATAGAACTCAGTCTTGATTATTGGAGCACTGGCCAGGTCTAAGAACTAAAAGAGCTATTAAATAGCGTTTCCAACACATCCCAGAGAGCTAAGACTGCCATGGCTGAGGAGGACGTTCCCAGGCTCCTTGTCGAATTCTCTGAGGCCACTGGAGACCGCTTTCCCTCTACCTATTCCAGGCCCCAAATCTAGATTGATCAGGTTTGTGGGGTTTTTTTTTCTTTTTTCTTTTTTTCTGAATAGACTTAGGGATTACCGCCCCCCCCCAAACCCTCTGAGATGTCCCCAGTGTGGCTGGAGTCTTGCTAGTATTGCTTGCCCAAACAGCTCACACCTCAGCCTTCCATCAGGCTAGCCTCCCTCCCCATATACTGCTGCTGTCCACACTGGTGTGACTGATGCCCCACAGGCCATTCTGGCC